>NC_051043.1:25708309-26008309 GCF_904848185.1 Acanthopagrus latus
ATTAAAAATGGTGGTTTGACTGCATAGCCACTGAATTTTAGATCTACGCCGCTTCAGGATACCAGTACTCATGAGTGTATGTTTGTATTTCACTTCCTAGATCACATGGCTGGAGGGTCACTCCCTGGCACAGACTGTGTTCACCTGTCTTTACGTCCATAACCCCGACCTGATAGAGGAGCCAGCCCTCAAAGCCTTTGCCCTGGGCATCCTGAAGGTGTGTGACATTGCACGAGAGAAAGTCAACAAAGCTGCTGTGTTTGAGGAGGTAAGCAACTTTCCCTCGTCCTTCTGTCAGTGTATATTTGTGTGTCTGTTCTTGGTGTTATGTTTATGTCTTAATGATGATTTATCTCATATTTGTCTGCAGGAGGACTTCCAGGCCATGACTTATGGCTTCAAGATGGCCAATAATGTCACAGACCTGCGGGTAACAGGTACTGCATTATGATTCATTAAGTCTGCAGCTTCATGGATACTGTGAGGCTGTTATAGATTTATACTGTTAGTCAGAGGAACAAGTATAGCTCTCATCCCTCTCTCTCTTATTTGTTCTTCCTGCCAGGAATGCTGAAAGATGTGGAGGATGAGTTGCAGAGGAAAGTAAAGGTATTTGTTCTTGTCCACTTTAAGCTTCAATCTTTGACATTTTAATCAAATACTGGTGATATATAAGCTGAGTATTACATTGTTTATTGGTTTCTCTGCTACTGCCTCAGAGCACACGCAGTCGACAGGGAGAGCAGCGAAACCCGGAGGTTGAGCTGGAGGTGAGTCAGGTCAATCCTGCATGTCTGTGGGTTTTTTTTACTGCAGATTTATTTGTTTTTGTTTGAGGCATGTTTTCGGAATCCCTTTTTTTTTTAGACAATCTTTTAGAAAACACAAGTTGCTAATGACTCATGTGGTTTCAGTTTCAACACCCAATACATCAGACTAGAGGTATAAAATTCTTTAATGAAGCCAAATATTATTTCAGCCACAAACTAAACCTTGAAGCCTCCTTCTCAACCTCTGCCTGTTGTAATTTGTTTTCCACCCGTCTATCAGATTGTGGGACTTATATGACCTTTTGAGAGTCTACTCTGGAATTTCCAGCTGTTACAGTAATAATAATAATGAAGAACGAAATCCAACCCAAAAATGGACTGGGTGGTAGTAAAAAGACTAAGATTCAACCTTTGCGGTTTCTTGTGCCTTGTGGAGCTTCAAAGACAAATTAGGAAGTATGTGTATTATTAGCTTTCTACACGTGAGCCTGTTAAATGTTCTTACTCTTTTGTTTTTCCAGCATCAGCAGTGTTTGGCACTTTTCAATAGAATCAAGTTCACGCGCCTTCTTCTGACTGCACTGATCACCTTTACCAAGAAAGAGGTAATGGACAATCAGACATGTATATTCAGAGCTCTTCTTCCATATTAAAGTATTTATTGTAGTTGAAGGCACATGTTTTTTTTTTAATTGGTCGTTTTCTTCTTAGTGTTCATGTGTGTTTGTTTATGGTTGTGTCTTTTTACCTTTTTAGACCAGCTCGGTGTGTGAGGCCCAGAAGCTTGTGGCTCAGGCAGCTGACCTCTTATCAGCTATTCATTCCAGTATTCAGCACGGTATCCAATCACAGAATGACACCACTAAAGGAGGTAAAACTATAACCCTTTCATTGTGGACAAAAAGAACCATTAACACCCACCAGCATCTGGCTTTTGTCTTTAATTTTAATGTACATTTTTTGGTCAATTTTAGCGCCCTGTGGAAGAATGAAACAATAAACCTTTAGTGCTGTTCTGCCAAAAGACAGAGCAGCGTCCTTCCTCAGGCTGCGAGACTCCTCAAGTCCTCTTCAGAACTTGATTTTTATCGCTTACCTGATCTGTATGAATTGGAATTGATCCAGTGTCAGGCATCGAGTGTGAATATAATTACTGCCGAGAAATGGCCAATCTTCTAGCAGATGGTGTTGTTTGCCAAAGCGGGTCATATGGAGTGTAAACTGAGACAGTTACATAACCAGCTGAAAACGCTTTGTGGTACAATCAACATTCACTTCCCTGTAAAATGACGCTGCAGTTTTCGTGGGTGTTTATCGGTTTCAGCTCTGAGCAGCTGCGATGGAAACATGACACCCTGGTCCTGGTTCTCCCCTTTTCGGGTGTGATGCTGTGACACTTTTTGAAGTTCAGAAGTGCTTTTCCATCCGTCCCTGTTCAAGGAGAGAGACTGAAGGAAAGGATATATAAAGCAACCACTGTTACATCGTCACCAGCCTCAGTGTCGGTGCCCGATCTCTGCCAGCTGCCTGATCAGTATAGTACTTATGCTCCTCAGCCACTTTTATCATCATCTCTGGAAAAAGCGATGTGCATACTTCATTATGTAATTGACTATGATGTATTTTGGATGTGGTCTGATGAGGTATATGATCAGCTGCTTTTTAGTGTGTCCTGATTTCCTGGTGGGTTTGTGACTTTGAATGTGACATGCAAGAAGAAAAAAAAATAAGAGAAGGAGGCAAACTCGTCCACTGGCAATGAGAAAGAAGTCTATCTATAAGTCTATCTTTAGTAGGGTTAGGGTTAGGGCATTTAAAAATCATACACCAAAGCTACTCAGTTTGGAAATTACTCAGAACAACTAAATTATGCATATATTATTCACATTTTTGCTCTCCAGCCTATCAGTTTGGTACTCACACTACATTTACCTTCTCCACCTCAGTGAATTTCCAGACACAGTGCTAAAAATCTTCAATTAATTTTTATCTTGCTTTATTACATTTAGCTGAGGCAGCCTCGAGGGGAAGATTACTTTATAATTACTAAATTAGACCTGTGTTAACCTTTTTTTTTCTTTTTTTTCTTTACTCAGACCATCCCATCATGATGGGCTTTGAGCCCCTGGTAAACCAGAGATTGCTGCCACCCACCTTTCCCCGCTACGCCAAGATCATTAAGAGGGAGGACATGGTGGCCTACTTCGGCAAACTCATAGAACGCATCAAGACCGTGTGTGACGTGATCAACACCACCAACCTGCATGGCATACTGGTAAACACACATGTCCAGATTGCTATTCCATATTGTTTTTTTCCCAAATTTGCTTCATAACGTGGAATTTATTTACCACATTTTAAGCTGTTTATCACGACAATGATGAAGGCAAATTATTGTTGTCTTTGTGCTCTTACCAGGACTTCTTCTGTGAGTTCAGTGAACAGTCTCCCTGTGTGCTCTCTAGATCTCTTCTCCAGGTAAGTTAATAATTTACATTTTCAAATCTGAAGAGTCACTGCTTTACCTCCTGTTTTGGGAGTTTATATATATGTTAAAAAAAACAAACAACCAAACTTATGGAAGCGATATTATAATCTTAGGAAAAACACGTCTGTTAGTGCATGAGAACTAAACAGATTGTCTTTCTGCATCCAGACGACGTTCTTGATAGATAATAAGAAAGTGTTTGGGACCCACCTGATGCAAGACATGATTAAAGATGCTCTGAGATACTTCGTCAGCCCGCCTGTCCTCTCCTACAAGTAAGTCTTGCGTTGGTTAAACAAATTTTAAGTTAAACAGTTATTTCAAGGTTGATTTTGAACCTTGTGTTGGACTGTCTGTGCTGATATAATATGCATACTCTCTTGAGTGAGCTTGTTGTGCCTGAGGCTGCTGATTTTATGTGTCTGTCTCTCTTCAGGTGTTGTCTTTTCAACAACCACCAGGCGAAGGACTACATGGACTCCTTTGTTACACACTGCACCAGGGTATGTTACCTTTACTCTTAGTACATCTGCTGCATTCTCAAGCCTCAGTCGCTCATTCAACTTTATGTTCTGCTTTCACTTGAGCCCAAGTGTGTCTCAGTAGTTGGGGTAAAGTTGAATAGTTTAGGAGGAAAGCTGTATAATTGCTCCCTAAAAGGACAGTTTGTTCAGAAGTTATTTTTAGCTCTGCTATTATAGGATTATTTTATGTTTCAACGTGGAGATAATGAGCTGGTCTGTCGTCAGTGACATGAATAGGCATGTAGTGAAGCTGTGTGTTTATTTATGTCTCGTTAATGTCCCCTTCAGCCGTTCTGCAGTCTGATCCAGATCCATGGACACAACCGGGCTCGACAGAGAGACAAGCTGGGTCACATTCTTGAAGAGTTTGCCACGCTGCAGGACGAGGTGAACCGCAGCTGTTCCCTTCTATTTGGCAATAATAGTTATCTTTGAAAGAAATGAAGAAATCATTCAGTTTTAACAGCACTGACCTTTTTTCATCATTACTTTTTACAATTTATGCATATATATAAACCCACAACAGTATTTTTTAAAAGAGTACAAAGGCAAATTCTGTGGTTTTCTTTCAACCACTCTGGGGGAAGTTGTGGTCTTAATAATTTGTAAACCAACTATTTTTTGTTCTATGCAGGCAGAGAAGGTGGATGCAGCCCTGCACAGCTTGCTGATGAAACTTGAGCCTCAGCGGCAGCATCTAGCCTGTCTCGGCACCTGGATCCTCTATCATAACCTGAGGATCATGATCCAGTACCTGCTGAGTGGCTTTGAACTGGAGCTGTACAGCATGCATGAATACTACTACATCTACTGGTGAGAGCAAACACGTTGCTTTCTTCACTGGCAGGCACCACACAATCAGATCCCTCTACAGGTGCACTTTGGTTCATCTGTGAATTCATATGCGTTTGTTTTTTTGACTGCAGGTACCTGTCAGAGTTCCTGTACGCATGGCTGATGTCCACTCTGAGCAGAGCCGACTCCTCTCAGATGGCAGAGGAGAGGATTCTGGAAGAGCAGCTGAAAGGACGCAGCAGCAAAAAGACCAAGAAGAAGAAAAAGGGTAAGCTGTAGTGCTGATATGTACCATGATAGCTTATGGAAGGACTTATAAGGGCGTTATTACCTATTAAGTACAACGTATTAAAAGGACTAATATAATATAAAGCTTTACTGCTCGTCGTACTAAAGTAATGCTTTGGTTCCCCCTACAGTTCGTCCTCTCAGCAAGGAGATTACCATGAGTCAGGCATACCAGAACATGTGCGCTGGCATGTACAAGGTAGGACCTCAGTATAACTCAGCCTCTGATCCCTCTTCTCCTCTGTTTATTACTCACACTGCAGTATTGTTCTTCCTCTCTGCCTCTGTGTCTCTCTTCAGACCATGGTAGCTCTGGATATGGACGGGAAGGTGCGTAAGCCTCAATTCGAGTTGGACAGCGAGCAGGTTCGCTATGAGCATCGTTTTGCCCCCTTCAACAGCGTGGTCACTCCGCCACCTGTGCACTACATCCAGTTCAAGGTACTAGAACAGACTCTCTGACACATTTTATCTTTACCATTTTTTCCTTTTTATGGCCCTTTATCTCACTTGCTTTCAAATTTTCTTGCTCTCTCTCGTCACCTCCAGGAGATGTCAGATCTGAAGAAGTACAATCCTCCACCAGGCTCCGCTGACCTATATATGGCCGCCAGCAAACACTTCCAGCAAGCCAAGCTCATCCTAGAAAATGTGCCCAGCCCAGACCCTGAGGTCAGGAAGTGTCAGCTTTTGTAAAATAAATGCCAGACCAATGTTAAGATGGATCCCACTGCTTTTCCCACTAAGACCACGCAGAGTAGCGTTTCTTATTCGAGGGAAGAAGAGGGATCCATCATGACGTGCCAAACCCATTTTGCTTTTTAATGCTTTGATTATTTTCTTCTTCACTTGTGCTACTTGTTACATCATTTCACAATATGTAATGTAAATAGTCTGGTTTTACTTTTTCTATTGTTCTCAGCTATAGATAACCAGTTAATTATTTATTACAGGTTAACCGTATACTGAAGGTGGCCAAGCCTAACATTGTAGTCATGAAGCTCCTGGCTGGAGGGCACAAGAAGGAGACCAAGGTAACACGACAAAACACCTTGTTTCTGTGGAACAAGCTCGAAAGGATTGGTCACGTTTATGTAGATATAAATTATTCTAATATCGTGCTTTAAAAGTGGGCAATATGGTGCCATTTAATGGACATGCATTGTGAAACTTTCGTGACAGCTGCTCCACACAGGGAAAACTTTGTTGGGAGTAAAATGCCAAATTTCTGCATCCCCCAGGTGCTCCCAGAATTCGACTTCTCAGCTCACAAGTACTTCCCTGTGGTCAAGATCATCTGATTCTACTCTGCTGCACGAGCTGATTCGGGAGTTTCGTCACAAAGACCTTCAGCCATAACGAACGTTCCCACAGCTGAACAAGTGTGCAATGGCCCTGATCCAGTCCACGTCTGAACAATATGTCTGATACACCTAACTGTACGGTCGTGTAAAGGTGTGTGTCATACACCCAATATTTTTTTTTTTTCCTTCACCTGAATGAAAGATGTGACACAAGAAACCAGACCAGAGAACTCACAACTGGACCTTAATGAGTGACAATATATCCACATCTGCATCTGTGTATGTTTGCTTTGTGTGAGTGTGTGTTTGCGTGTGTGAGAGTCGGACACAAGTCGAGGTGCTTTTGAGTAATGAACTGGCTAATTAAAATTTTGTATATGCTGCCTCCACAGCAGCTGTGATGACAATGGGTGCATATCATTCAAACATATGAAATATACTTTCTATGTATTTATGTGCTCATCTGAATGAAAAATGTTGAGCCTGAAACAGACTACAGTATCGTGTCATACCTCGTTCAGCACCAGTTTCACGTGCTGGGAGATCTTAAATTCACAACTTTACAGGAAGGACACTGTAGAGATGCTCTCCTGGCCTGTGAACCGTCTGCAACGCTTTAAAACAAATACTACCAGCAACTCCAGAGGACTGAAAAAGCTACAGCCGTCACAAGAACACAATAAAACATGTCTTTCCTGTGGTATTATTATTCTGTCGCTGAATTAATTACTTGCTGGAAAATAATTTCACATTTTCAGACAAAAGGGCACAAAATCTAAGATGAAAAATCCTCTTATATTTGTATATTTTGGTTTGGACAGGTAGATTTGGCACAGGAAAATCTTTTTAAATGTGCATTAGTTTACCAGTTGCAACATACTGTGTATTTAAACACACTGCTTAAAGTATGGAAGCCCATAGGGAACAATATTAAAAGGATT
The DNA here is from genome assembly GCF_904848185.1 of Acanthopagrus latus. Lineage (NCBI taxonomy): Eukaryota > Metazoa > Chordata > Actinopteri > Spariformes > Sparidae > Acanthopagrus > Acanthopagrus latus. Next base: position 25,715,420 of record NC_051043.1, read on the forward strand.
TTTTTTCCCACATATATAGATAAGTAAAACATACAATGAAAATGCAGTCTCATAAATCATCCACATACTTATGAATAACTGTTTTATGTTACTGTCACTCCCCTTAATAGTGTTCAGTGTGTATTTGGAAAGTTATGACATCATGACCATGCATGTAATTTTCCCTTGTCATGTTTCATGTTTTTCAGAATTTATCACAAACTACAAATCCCCACATAAAAAACACACGTCCTCCTCACTGTGGTAATAAAAACATTTTTTATTCTCTATATTCATCGATAAAGCCTATGATTATTTAAACCTTTCACAAATTTGTTCAGCAGTTCAAAATAAAATACAAATTCAAACACATGAAATCAACAACAACAAAAAAAAAAAAAAAACGAACAGAAGATCAAATTTATAAAAATCATTTCATTTTCATCAACATTTTCTCTCCAGGTACAAACCGCTAGTTAAGAAAATGGGACTTTTTACACAAATAAGCAGACAAAGCTCTCTGACAAACAAAAGTCAGCAGTGTCAGACAACTAAACTGAAAACAAATAACAGCAACTTTAAAAAATAAAATGACAGATTTAAAAAATGTTTTTTTTTAAAAATCTGGAACAATATTTTCCTCAGCGAGATCATCAAAAGCACTCCTATTCCATACACGTGTCATTTCTTATAAATAAGATGACTGGGCTAAAAATAAGTTACGGTGAAAGTCTGTTTTTCATTTCGTCTTCCTTAAATGAAAAGTCACCAGATTGAGGACTTTGCATTGAAATGTCTCATCGCCTTTACCTTACAGACTCTTTAATGCAACAAACATGCGGTCAAGCATTTTGTAAACCCACAAAAGTTGTTCCTTATTCCAATACATCAAACAAAACTTTGATTTTTATAAGGAAACATGAATGAAAGATACCGTACCCATCGCTTTCTTATTTCTCCAACAAATTATTTTAGTTTTGATAGTTCAATTAAAAAAAAAAAAGACAAGAAAAAGTTTTTATGATGTGTTTTTGTAACTTTGAAGCCATTAATGAAAATCTTAAAAGAGTTGAGGGGAAATCGACACAGTGTCTCTGTATATTCTTCTTTCTTGATATGATATATGCTGTTGGAACAGAACCTCCGGAACAGGAGCAGCTTCAGCCTGAACTTGCAACAGTGGGGCTGAAGACGTTGGAAATAAAACTGACATGGGGATTTTTCAGCAATCAAATTTCAGTACTCTCCTGCAAACCCCATCTCAGTGCCAGACAGGTGCACAGAATAATGCCCCCATTGTGTTCTCACCACTTACTGTAGTTACTCGGATTCAGATAAGCAAATACGGAGAGATGGCCATCCACTATGTGATCCAGGATACTTGGATGAGATGTCAAAGCATTATGGAAATTACAGCAATACAACTACAACATGAAAGGATTAACTGTGGTTATTTAGTCAAAGTCACCACTTTTAGATAAAGCAGAGTACCTGGAAACCTAAATAAATCATCTGTCCTGTATAAAACACAAGGCAACAAAAGATCCCGTCCCAAAATCTAACTTTGTTATTTCTGATGCCTAATGTTAGTTCATGTTAGCGCTCATCCATACGATGTCCAGTCTGGTTCAGCTTTAAGGTGAATGGACTAAAACAAGTTTAGTACAGCTGCTGAATAGTTCACATCTACTGGATTTACAGGAGCCCTCAAGCACGACACGCTGTTCCTGCTTCAAGGAAACATCCTTCATAATGCTACAGCAACTCTCAAAAAGTCTCCACAAAATATACAGTTCATCCACTTCAGCAGACCAGAGGCAGTATCCACAAAGTGATGTCACAGCAGGTCCAGCAAACATGTAACACGGCTCTACATCCAACCTCTGCTGTGAAGCAGGGGACACTGGTGTACACAGAATGGATAAGGCATGCGTCAAAATAAAATAAGTCTGTCGATCAGTATAGATCCTCCAGATGTTCCAAACTCTTCCCTTCATAATCTAAAACTGGTTTTCTGTCTTACTGACACGTCATGTTGATCTGACACTTCGGGAATGATTTTTTTGTTGTTTTTACATCAATTATGATATAGTTTGTTTAAACCTGACAAAGATAAACCTGTATATATAATCCAGAAGGTGTCTATGAAGCCACCTGTACTTTTCTCAGCTTTCTTGGCTACATGATAATCAGTTATCAGTTTCCCAATCAACATTAAATTGTCTGTAAAGAACCAAAGCATATTTCCTTCCTTCGCTGCATTTGTGGGAAGCTTCATTTGCATCAGCTGGTCACTAATCTAAAGTTGACATTCTTTCTAGGAGAGACTATGCTGATGCTGTAAGAGAGAGGAGGTCTGTGCTGCAGAGCCTTCTGATGGATGAGTTCTGTCACTGGGATCATATTTGACACTTCATAACCCTATAAGGGTCTGCACTTAATATTTCATTCAAGTTACAATCATCAAAGAGTGAACATAAACAAAACGTCTAATCACATAAATAAAATCTGCTGAATTCCAGACATGCTGACATGTAGAGATGAAGATTAGGTGATATGAGAGTACTCAGAAGTACTTGGTGCTTTGTGTCACCTAAACATATCGAAATGATCGTGGCAGTCACCACCATAATAAAAACATCTAACGGCTGTATTTGTACAGTAAAATGCATGTAAACGGAAATCATGAGACTAAACACTTGGCAGATATTTGCATTTTCGGACTCTTTCAGAATATTGTGCACTGAATATGAAGTTTTATATATTCTCAGTATAACACAGACAACCTGATGTTTGCAAAGGATAAAAGTATCTGACTACATGTAATGAGATCAAATGTACAGAATGGAATTAAGATCACAAAAGACATTCCAGGCAGCAAACGCTTATGACATTAACCTCCGGATCAAATGTCATAAGTCTGTCTTGTTGTCGAACTTCCATCTTTGTTTTGTGTTCAGTGTGTCTGGAGAGCTGCATTAAAACCTGTTGTTCTGAGGTGTGTAACCGGCTCTGGGCTTCGTTTTCAACTCCAGCCCTGCATGAAAAATTCACTTTTGCATTAACAACAAGCATGTATGTGTTTATATTTCCTCTTGATGAAGCTACACACTGCCTACAGCACAGTAAAACTGCTGCATAACCTCATATTTAGGAAATATAAATGCAATCAGGCACAAAAGGTGCGTCAAGTAGACAAAAAATTTGGACATGACCTAAACACTTTTCAATACTGTATCTCATAGCAGCATGATGTGAAATTACAGACTTAAAAATGTGTAAATTACAAACAAGAACACTCCCTATATTGTTCTGTTGGTATATTTTTAATTGAATCGATCATCCGTGTGGACTTTATAAAGTGATTTCATCATACTGTATTGTTGGTTTAGCCTCATGTAGCAACAGTAAAGACAGACCTGCAGGCTGTACAAAAATCAGATGTATCTTTGCACACAGCTGTCATGAAATAAACATTGACAAACTTCAGACAAAAGCTTGAAACTTCACTGAACAAATGTCCGAGCTACAACCATGAAAGTGTGTGAATGTCAGTGAGGCAGGTGTCAGTGTGTGTTCCGGTACGTACCTTATACTTGAGCAAGTTCAGCTTGTTTGTCAGCTTCAAACTCTCCTTCGTTCTCATCATCCCCGTTATAGTCAGCCAGCTCCTGCTCCAAGTCTATCAGAAGGCACAATGTGGTTATTAATATACTATCCCTCTTTTAAATGTTTAACTCAGCACCTTTGATAAACTAAAAAGTGGAACTGATTCAGTTTTATTCTATACAGACGTACATACCTAAACTTTCTGGCCGTTTGCTTTGCTGTTGTCTCTCCACATCGACTCCACCCTCTCCTTGATCTTCTGCATCATAATCTTCTGGCTCCTCAGTCTTCTGACCAGCAGGAGTCTCATCAGCCTTCACCTTGCCAGCCAGCATGCCTTCCATCCCAGGGTCTGCTTTTGGCAGCATGACCAAATTGTTGTTTCATTGTTAAAACATTCACATTCTTTTCACCAAGAATGTCTGGATATAATTAACCAGCTACTTCACTGCTTTAAATAGGGAACACTTTCTATTGGCCACTATTAGACCTCAAACCAGCGGTAGCCAATAAGATGTGAAAACACAATTATGAAAGGAATTAAATGTGTTTGATTTTCCAAAACATAAAAGTTAAAGTTCTTTACCTTCTGTCTGGGCCCCCTCTTCATGCACATCCATCAGCTCCATGTCTTTATCGTCAGTCAGATTATTCTTCACAAGTTTGCTGGTCTCTTCTTCACCCTCATCTGTTGTTACAGCTCCCACTGGTGGTGGCAAAATGTCCTGCTTGACTGCAGCAGCTGAGGGAATAGGCTGGGACTCGACCTCAGAGAAATCCTTAGCTGGACTCAGGTCTGCTGGGGCATCCGGACCTGTGACATAACAAGGTAGTAAACAAGGGAAAAATGAGAGTGCACATTTGTCATTCAAGTCTGAATAAAGATGTGAACAGACAAGTCAAATTAAGGTAGACTGATCCACCAGGTCATCCATGTCGTTTACCTTTTTCCTCGATGATCTCATTGGTCAGTAGTTCAGGTGGTTCATTTGCATTGGACTGAGAGTCACTCGGCGTGTGGCTTACAACAGTTGCCGTCTTCACTACATCGTCCACAGTCCTGACTGTTCCGTCCTCTTTTACTGCTCCATTCCCTGCAGTGTCCTGCTGATGAATTGATGCATCATATACAACATTACTATTACTACAACATCAGGGAAGTCACTTTTTAAACAAGCCTGCTATTTCAGTTGACACCAATCTGGTGGAATAACTCTGGTTTTAAGTCTATGTACCTTTGAGGAAACAACTGGAGGGGGGACGAGCTTCTCCATTTTCTTCTGCAGTTCAAGTTTAACAGCAGCCACTCTCTCATCACACAACTCCTTCTGGGACAGGACCTGGGAGTGACAGTGGGTCCTACACAGGTATACAAACACACACAGTCTCATATATATTCTCTGCACTGGGGCAATTCATGATGACAATGGGAGTTCACATATATATGATATATATACAGTTGTAGTGATGTAGCTGCAGTCTTTTTCTTACATGTCATATGTGAGTTTGTTGTTAAGGGTTTTGATGTTGCCTTGGCAACTCTGCAGCTCCTTCTGAAGCTTGCCCAGGTCATCGTTCAGCTGATTCAGCTGACCTACAGTACAGACACACAAAACAATAAGAGCTACATAATAAATGAGTTATTTTATTTTTTTCTACTGAGAATTTGATTGGCTGTCAATGTAACGGACTTTTCAGACATGGAGGTTAAATGTCAAATTTGTCACCTTTGAGTTCCTGTATGGTTTTGGTGCTGGAGGAAATGTTCTGCTGCAGCATGTCCTGGAAGAAAAAACACAACATCTTTCAATTTCCACAGTGTGTGTCAACTTTTCATTTTTCTAAAGTGTGAACCAGGAAGGAAGAGGTCAAAGAGGTGCTTTCACTGCCTCCAGATTGCTCAACATGACATGTGTCATTTGTTCCCAGTGTTGTTTTATGTTGTTTACCTTCTCTTGGTTGCAGTTGTCCTGGGCACTTTCCAGCTGTCTCTTGTAGAGGGTCTCTATGTGGTTTAGCTGCTCCTTCTGTCTCATGATCTCCTCCTGGAACTCAGTCTTCTTCAGCTCAGCTACTCCTCGCTCTGCTGCTCCACGTCGCACCTGGCCTTCCAACTCGTACAGCTTCGTCTATATCAAACACACAAAGAGGGTTGTGCGTTTGTTGTGTTTATTCGTAACATTTAGATAGAGGGGGGCGTAACTAAAACAGTCGTACAGGAAGAAAAAATACTGGGTATTGATAGAAACTCAGGTTATAATGACAAAATATAAAAGCATACTGTGTGTTTCATGTTTATTCTTAATTCCACTCAACACCGAGACCAGTGGTGCCCAAACGTGACCAAAACGAAAATTTCATGGTGGGCCTCGGGTGCAAATATACGAGTGCATGGATATGAAATAAAAGTCACATGAAATGTGTTGCATTATTTTCCTGACCCAAAGAAATTCACATAACAACTCTTCAGATATGTCACAGAACAAATAACCATGTGAAATTAAAGTATCTAAAGTATCCCAATATCCCCAGTATTCTAGTCTTCCTGCACAAAATGTCACCGACATGCTCAGATTATAAAATAACTCATAGCCCCACACATTAACAAAGCCTTTATCTCACAAAAAAACAGGTTTCATATAATAGTTTTGGTATATTTTTTGCTAGAAACGTCTGCAGGCCAAAGTGAACTCTTATCTTATCTTATCCCTGCCCTGCACAGTAAAAAGATATCAGCACCAATGGTGCAGTTTTTCTACACAACAGAAGAAATGGTTGATTAGCCAACTTTCCAACAAAAAAAAAAACTGGAGACCAAATGAGGAACCGATGAGGTTTACTTCTGCAGAAGGGAATCATGCATCGATGTTGAGGATCTGCACCGACAAAGTCAGGAAATAACCACTAACTTATCAAAAAAAAAATGGTACTGCATTTAAATTGCAAATGCATCAAGGTTAGGCAAATGCTGGAAGCTCAGGGTTTTATTGGAGGATTTGGTGTTGAACTTCACTATGGTTATGACAAGGACAGAAATACACTGAGACATACAGATTAACCTACCTGTAGCTCCAGGTTGCGGGAGCTGGACACCCAGTAGTTAAAGCCCAGAACCAGGATGCAGGCGATTAGAGCGCCAATCATCAGAGGGGGTGATCTTCCTCCACGACGGCCGTTTCCCAGCCCACCCATAGCTGTCTAGAAACTGGACACACACAGAAACCGCGGCCAGGGTGAGAACTGCGTGCTCTGAATTACACTTTCAAATTGGCTGGCAGATATGAGGTTAATTTTTTGCTGATGTCATGAGTAAGGTCATTTAAGGAGTGTTATTGATTAAGGAAGTTGATTATTAACAAACAAAAAGCTCACTGTCTGGCTTGCATGTCTGGCTTGCAAGTAGCGGTGGGATACTACCAAGTCACACCAAGCTCATGGCAAAAAACAGAGAAAAAAAACAAATACAGGAAATGTCTGACCATATAGAGATGCACCTTTTAGGTACACGTACAAACACTGTACAGTCTTTACTCAAAACAATGGAAAAGAAAGAAGATCTCAGTTCGTTCCCAACAATGCTGACTCAATTAAATTGTCTGCAGGTTGCTGGGAAAGGACATGTTCCCAGGGACCCATGGGGGCCGAAACACAACAGCTTTTCACACATACACAGACAACATACTCTCGCTTCACTGCACAGTATCAGGTTGTCTGGTGGTGGCTATGTATACTGTCCATGTCACCAATATGCCCAACCCTGCCTTTTCCCTGGATGGGTCCCTCCCACCATGCAAATGATCCATGAAAAAAAAATGTAAATAAGTCACTAAAATGACTGATTTCTCACGGACTAAAATACAAACAGACACCATTGTAGAATCCTTAAACATTGGCTATAAATAACCACATAACCAAAAAGATATTGAAATAAGTGTCATATCTAGGATCAGCTGTGATTTAACACAGGAGAAAGAAGTGGCTTGATTTTTTTCCTAGTGAATGATGCTGTTGTTGTTGTTAAATGTCGACGACTCCCAGTCAGACAGCAGCAGTAACGTTAGCGTGGCCAAAGGGAGTCACCTCAGTTCAAGATTACCGACTAGCACTGCTGGGATGGGATGAAGGAAATGTTGGGGTGTGTGTGTGTGTGTGTGTGTGTGTGTGTGTGTGTGTGTGTGTGTGTGTGTGCTACCAAATCACAGCACACAGGCCCGACAGCAGCAGGTTAGACGTGTTCTGCAGCCCCGGGGACGAGCCTCTTCTTTCTAACGCCACTATTTAAAATTAAAGAGCGAGCCAAAAGGTCCCTCGTATGATCGATAAGATGAATTTAGGTCAGGAGTGAGCTTGTGCCGCTAAGGCTGGTGATAACAGTCATCACACAGGCTTACTAGATTTGTAGAGGACAAATGTAAGAGTCTTATTTATATATATATGAAACATATAACAGCCAAACAAATAAAAGGATAAGAAACTAAGCAACATTTAGCCATTCAAGTCGACATACAACCGGCGTTGTGACTCTACGTTGCAAGCTAACGTTTGGCGTCGTTAGCATTTAGCTAACGGTATTAGCTAGACTATCTACTTACCCAGTAGACTCAAGAGTCACGAAACAGGAACTGAATGTTGTGCCGAGAAGATGTGGTGATACTTGTGGTGATGTATTCCACTACCTGGTCGCGTTTGTTTGATAATTAACAGCGCATTTCCGTCTGTGTGTTAGCTCGTGTTCATTATTTCCATACAAACAGTAGACTGACTCCCTCTGTATTGTGCCTGGGTCGGATGCTGCCTTCGCTCGCTGTGAGAAAAAAACTAGATTTTAGGTGTAAACCATCATTTCAGCGATAAAATAACTAAAACGCTACATCTGACGTACAAAGTGCTTCTGTTAGATACATTTCTAGATTGAAATGACACAATGAGATTTCTACTACCGTCGACATTTCTGTTTTAATGTCAAACCATTTGATTGTTCGACCGTCTGATTACGGAATTTCATAGTTTACAGATAGCACGTGAATGCATCACGGACAACTGTTTAAGACAGGTTCAGTTTACCTGAAAATGTTTGGGACTTAATTATTACATTAAAATGGAATAAAATAAAAACAAATAATTACATAAATTTGAAATATGTTTTCTATTAGATTTAGATTTTTTTAAATACAGAAATGAATAATAAAAACATTCAACTGTTAAAATATTTGCCCCGACTAATTTATGATAACAAAAAAACATTTCTGATTCAGCAAAATAAGATCTTAAGCACATAATTATGTGTCATGTGTACTCCTGCATCACACTTGAGTAACTTATGAGTTGATGAATTTTTCATTCATGAGAAAAATTACATTTTTAATCCAGTTATCGTTGTAAACACACAATTACAAAATATACAAAAGACAGTTGGCTGTCGACTACAAACAAGTCTCAAGAAATAAGTTAGGTTGCTGATATCTTCCCACTGAAAACATAAATCAGTCATGTTGTCTTGTTTTGTTTTTTTGCTTTTTTTCCTTTTCCTTTTTAAATGTATGGTCAAATATTCAGACAACAATGAATTTCCACATGTATTGTGTGTGCTTATCCTCAGTCACTACAGGTGCATCATCTGTTTCAACGCTCTATAGTGTCAAAAAAAGATTATAAAAGGTTTGGCTGTGTACAAATTGGTTAAGGCTTTGGACGAGAAGCATCCCTCCACAGTTAGTGATCTCTTTCAGGGAATAATCCAGTCCCAGAGATCAGCTGACATACAGTACTGAGTTCTTCCTTTCACTTTCATCCATTTCCTGATTGTGTGTTCATATCGCTGATACAGCAACTTCCTCTTCATTTCCTGAGATATCATATGATCCATTGCACTCGTAGTTTCCTCATGGAGACAGGAATAGTGAGTCCTTGTTACCATTTCTGGCATGTACTCCTTTTCCCTCCATGTGTTCTGTTTATCAAACATCTTCGAATATGCCTGCCCGAGGATGTGAAAGAGACAGGTAGCGCCCTCCTGTGGATCTACAGTGTCAAACACAGACAGAGTAAGTGATTAAGGACATCTTCTCTGTTCTGTTATTTAGCTCCAATTAAAACACTCTGTTCAAATGATTTCACAAAAAGATCTATACCTCCTGTTTGGTGAATCCTCATCACTGGAATTGTGTTGCAGTAAGCCTCTCTGCTGCTCCTCTGTGTCCCTGTCTCTTCTGTTGAATGTGATAACTGTGAAAGACAGAGAGCCATGTATATACAGTATACTGTTAGCACGCAGACCTCATCCATCCTTATCAATGAAATGTTTATATGAATCAAAATGGGTAGGGTTTCAAGTTGACAGAAATGATCTATTAGTTCTCAGTTTGTTGGACAAGCTGGACTCTTACAGTACAACAAAAAGGGTTTTTTTTTACGTTTGGCTATGCATGTGGGATAACCTGCCTTAACTCCAGTGCTTTATCCTGAAAAAAACTACAAACAAGTTTCTGTGGGAGTCAACAGGTGGTGTGTATTCCAAGGTGACCCCACCTGACTTAATATAGTCTTTATCTATCTTTCCTGGGTGGCAGATATTTAGTTTCCTGCACCGGGCAGTGAGCCCGTGGGTCAAATACCTCTAAGCAAACTCTTAAAGCTGATACAAATGTGCATACAAATAAAATAAAATCCAAGTCATCCACTCAGACCCTGTTTGAAATGTCTTAGTTTCAGTGGAGTGTGAACTCAAAATATTTAATTCCATGTTTCTCCCAAGTTTTCTTTAAATCCTACCACTGTTTTTGATCTCTGTGACAGGGCTGCCCTGGCTATCCTTTATCTCAGTGTAACCATCTCGGGTCCGTCCAGTGGAACGCTGGACTCCATATCGCTCCCTCCAATCCTGAAACAGACAACAACAAATGCACATGAATACCAAGACGCACTTAACACATGCCAGCTGCACCAGTGAGCAAACAGGTTAGGTAGAAAATGGCAAGAGATTGATAGATGATTTGATCAGATAAAATGCTCTAACCCATCTTCGATTTTCTCCATCCTCGGCTTTCTGTCTTTTTCTTCTTTCTACAAAAGTGAACATAATTATGTATTTCAGATGCACAGCAAATTAGTTTGTACTGAGGTAAAAGACACGAATAGTAAAAGTAAAAGAGTGAGCCGGTGAGAGAACCTGCCTTTAATTAATAACGATTAAGTTCATAGGAAACATGAGAGGAGAAATAATTAATCAGGTCCACAGCAACGTGGCTAATTTTTCTACAAAAATCATTTTGTTAAAACCCAAACACTGCACCTCTGAGGATGTCCATTTGAAATAATAAGTGATTGAATATGTGATAAATCACCTCTTCTGATGAGTTCCCTGCCTTCATCCTCCAGGTCAGAGGTCAAGTCTCCATCAGTGATGTACTGAGGAAAACCCAGGAGATTCAAACAGCGAGAGCCCAGGCTACAAACACACACACACATACACACAAGGGAAAATGCAATATATTAATTTTAGTAATGGCACATATTGATGAATAATAACCTTCATATAGGGATGAGGCTGTGTTAAGTTATTTTACTGTTGATAATGGATTTTTGAGGCCAATACTGATTAAAATATTGGGAGTTTAGAAAATCCAATAATGACATATTGATTGATAGTTAAGTTTTAAAACACAAACACTCTAAACACTCTAGTGTTACTGACATATGTGTGATAAGCTAATACCAAGCCAATTATCTATCGAATGTGCAAACTCCCTAGAATTCTACACTATGAAAATAAAAGGTTTGAGGTTGTTTTAGGTGATAACCTTGCAAACTTTGTTCTAACCCATAAGCCCCAGGCTGGAGTCTGGGTTGGCCACTTTGGAATGTCTAAAAAAAAAGAAAAAAAAAGCATTTGGCCCCAGGTGGGTGAGGTGCTGCGTGACAAGCCCGTTCAATGGCTTACCTGTAAAAAGTGGCAAAGCAGAGAAGCAACACCAACATGGGATAGTAGATGTAGAAGCCGTCAGATATGAACGACAGCACACGCATAGAGCCCATGATCTGACAGAGCGAGAAAGAGGCACATTGCTTCAGTTGGTTTTAGCAGAAAGTTTGACATTTCTACAGTTCTAGTATAAGCGTGCATTAATATGTCTTTGTATGTATATTAGTATGTGCATGTTTGTGTGGGACCCACAGATGTGTAGGACGTCTGTATTCTGTCCTGGTGTGAGATGGTGGAGTCCATGTGAATCAGCCCCAGGAAGTTTAAACACAGAGGCGGGGTCAGCCGACAAAACAGCCTGAGAGGGGGAAAAAAAAAGAGAAGCAACCTGATGTCAAAAAAGCAGTGTGAGAAATCCAGAATGAACCGTGCTCGCTCTTTTCAAACTATGTCCTACAATAAAGTTTATTGTAAAACCTTCCTCTTGAGTAAACAGGTGTTTCAAGCTGACGTACCCCTAATGTGACATAAATATAAGGACTTGAAGATGAACGTACATGCCGCTGAACTGCAGGCTGTAAGCGTCAGTCTGGTGATGAGGCACCAGGTAGTAGTAGTTGAAAAATCGGATCCTGAACACTGTGGAGTAGACGCAGACACACAGGAAGAGGATGCTGACAAAGCACACCATCTGGTGGAGAGAAACAAAACAGAAGGAGGCGGCAGGTCAGCTCGTTCAGTACAGCGTTGGAAGGATTAGATAACAACTATGGGGGCTTTTTGCAGGCTCTGGAGGGTGTGTGTTTGTGTATTTGTGCTGTGTGTTTTTGCTTAATGAACCTTAATGAGTGTGCCTACCTCGATACAAATGTAGTTGTGGTTTTTCTCAGCCTTGTCAACAAACACGGCGAACAGGGACAGGACGGGGTGCGTGCTGAAGAAGGTGCACTCAGACCAGACGACTGCTGCTGACAGCAGACACAGGAGAACTGCCAGCAGCCTGTAGAAACGCTGCCGGAACAAACACTCCCAGTACCACTCTGAGGAGATGACATACACACACACACACACCCAAGCATGACTACAAACACGGGAGGTATAATTAAACTGACATTTCAGCAACACACCCATGCAGCAGGTCTGGATTCATACACAGAACTAACAAACAAACAGGATTTTGTAAGTGCCATAATGAAGTATGTAGTAGACTACAAAAAACATGTAATCTGATCTATAAACATCTGGATTACTTCAAAATCAAACATTGAAAATACTGCACATCATGCTAGAAAAAAATGCAGCTGCCAAAATATAATTCTCACAAATACTTTTTTTTTTTTTTTCAATATTTCACTCACTCAAAATCTTTCATGCAAATAAAAATACATTTTCAAATTCAGCATTTGCTAAAACAGTACAGGTGATTTTGTTTCTGCTTTTTTTTTGTACAAGGGTATTTTCAAAAAGATTTTTTTTTTCCAAAAGAAATTCCTGCCTTCGCCAACGGTATGAAAACACAAGCCCTGGCCAAAGCAACAGGTGGCAATATAACTTCTACCATTAGGCCATGTTGGCCAATCAGAAACCTGCCAAACACCATGGTTGTCCTGTGTCAACATAAACACTAAAAATGGGTGGGGGAGTCTTGCAGAATGCCAACACACGATCAAATGTGCCACAGCTTTGCACTCAAGCGAAGCAGCTGAGTAAATGAGTTTGGGATTTTAACACCAATTGGACTCACCGACAGTGGGAGTGTAAAAGAACCTGCGGATCCACCCGTGGTGGTGTGCTGAGGGGAAGCTGTGGGTCAACTGTCGGACCGGGCTGCTCTGGCTTTTGGCTACATCCTCGAGATGAAAAGCCTCGTCTGTCAGGATAGACCACTGGACCTGAGTCTGAGCGTGTCTGTGCACTGCAGAGATGACCTGAAACACACGCACAGTCAGCAGGGTCACATTTTTGCATTGTTTCCTTTAAAATCTCAGTGCAGTGACATTTACAATTACTTTTTTATGAAGGTTAATGAGGCTTCTTTTTGTGGGAACGACGTTTTGTTCACCACCAGGGCTTTCCACATGTCTCCCCATATCCTCTTGGTAGTCAGCGGGACACTGAAATGAGACGACGCTCAAATGAAGAAGAACCTGACTGTAAAAACTGTAAATGCAACAATAAACTTGTTGGACATTAACTTTTATTTCACCCCCAACAGATGTTTTATTTGACGAACAAATCACATGACGCGTCTCTCACCTTTGTCAAAATGGTGTCCACACACTTCCTCAGATGGTGGTTGTGCCTGACGGATGCGTTAACAGCTGCCACGTCCTGATAATGAGAAATACAAAAAGTTTATTTTTAAACATAGCAAAGTCTGTTCTATGAATCTCTTCTCTTAGAGCACAGGAGAGTTGATAAATCCTCACCTCCATAACATCTGCTAGGTTCTCCTCAGCCTCTACCTTCTCAGTAGCCATTTTCGCTGCCTTGAAGTAGGTCTTGGCCAGCAGGTAACCATGTGAAGATGACAGCCAATAAGAACGAGGGATCTCCACCAGGCCGTAGCCTAGCAACAGCACCAGGAGGAAGAGGCCCCAGGTGTTGGCAGCTGTAATGCCGATGGTCTGGAGCTCCCTCCTGTGCAAGTTTCACAAAGACAGACAACTCGATTCACAGACATCTTTTCTTTTAGCGTTGTTTGGTTAGAGTTTTTCTGATTTGAGGGGGACGTTTGATTTACCATGAGAGCTGCCACGAAGGGTGAGCAGCCACATAGATGAGCAGGGAGATGAAGATGAGGAGATAGGTGCCATAATAGATTGCATTTTCAATGAGGGCCGTTTTCATCTTCCCGACTCTGGAGAATGCTGCCGACCGAGCGTAAGACTGCATGAAGGGCAACAGCAGCCTGCACACACACACACACACACACACAGCAGATAGAGTCAATGTACCAAACTATCATTGTGCTTATATCAAAAGGTGGAACATGCAGAAGTTAAATGTTGTGTGTGTTAAGATCTTACCAAGTGAGAAACTGGGAAGTCCAGTACACGACTCTCCAGAACACTGGTAGGATGCCATCGGGGATGTAACTCCATGGTTTCTCACAAGCCTTTGGCTCACTGTAACACACACACAGAAGAATGTGACATAAATATAATCATAAAATCATTAAACACAAGTTAAACTGCAGCAATGTGCACAGTATCTGTTTGGATACAAACACTTGGTGTCAGCGAATTCAGAAATGTTCAAATCTTGAACTCAGTTTCAATATAACTGACTATTTTTTTTAACATCAAGTATCAGTAAACACAGTCGATCCAGATTACACAAGTGAGGCAGTTTATAGAAAGACAGACTCACAGTTCACTTCATAATACAACAACTCATATGTTCATAGATGTGGCCACATTTTTCAGTTTTATTCTGGTTAAGTTTAGCATCAGCATCATCCTGTTGAATTCTATAAATGTTATTTTCCACGCTGTGAGCACCATAAATGGAATTTCATTCAACTTCATTGTTTTGAGGTGGAAGCAGAAACTTCTCGTGATCACCTCAGACAAATGACACCAATATCATTGACATGGCTACCAGAGGTGATAACTGAGTGAACCAGCCCGTTAAGTCAATACTGTGTACTGATTGTGATCGAACCCAGCTTGAAAGTTCAGAATCTATTGAATGAGAAACCCTTTTTATGAGCAGATACTCCACAGCCGCACTACTGTGATTAAACAGAGCAGGTAAGGTCACACATGACCACAGAAAAAGCTTCAGCTTGAGGCGACCACGGTAAAAGAAAACCACTGAAACTGATAACAGGCCATTCATTTACATGAAACAGCTGGCGACTTCCTCTATGGTTTTGGCGTTTGGAATTGATGCATTGTCATAAATGATTCAGTCTATTTACTTTGACGTCATTGAGCCTCACAAAACAGTACAAGGAACTGAGTGTTTATCAGTATGAGCGGCTGTATATCAGTATGAGCGGCTGACAGTAAAACCCTCTGCAAGTGCAACATCATGACTGTTACCTTAAAATAAAAACATACATTGCGTGTCACGTTGGATAACCTTCCAACACAACCTGAAGAATTAACGTACGTTGCCTTGAGACAAGCCAACGGTGCCAATAAATGAAACGTAACGTCATTTACCCGACAGCTGGATAAGTAGAGGCGTCGTTATCTGTCTGATTGGATCGCGTCGCTTGCGTTACAGGAGTACGCTGGTTCGCCGTGTCAAGGAGACACTGATTGTAGATGGTCTGCAAGAGGAAAACACACTCCATGAAACGAAAACACACACAGCTCAACCTCACTCAGACACAATTATTCTCCAACTCACATCCTTAAAAATATCCAAACACATGTGGTTAAAAAGGCAAATAAGACCTCAGGTTGATGCAGACTTTAAAGTGCTGCAGGGGTTTCATACCGTGCTGACATCCAGCGGCAGGATGAAGACGATGAGGAAGCACAGGTACCAGGCCAGCAGCGTGCCCAGCAGGACCATCCGCTGCTGTCTCCGCAGGTCTCCGTAGCGCTGCAGGAGGTAGAGCGCCAAGAAGAAGACGACCACGACCACGACGACCAGCGCAGCACCACTCATGGTGATGACTGAACGGACTGACGTCAAGATGTCATGGCGAAGGGCTGGACGGGGGGGGGGGAACAGAAGCTCATTGGACAAACGGATATCGCTGTTATCTGCTGTGCGTAACAGGAAGAAACAGGATGAGCTGAACACTCGCTGGGGAAAAACATAAACACCATGATAGAGCGATGAGGTGGGAGAGAGCAGGGACAAAAACCAGACTGTTTTACAGGTTTCAGCGCATTTACATAAATGCCAATCACTCTGTAAATAGCACTCCTCCTTACACTTCATATAGCCTACTTACATAGTGTCTGTATTTCTGTACAATCCTAAAAATCTGTCAGCAGACTATATTGTTATTTAATTCATTTGTGTAATCCATTACAGTTAATATAATCAGAGTTGACCGATACTGCTTTTTCAAAGCCGATTATTAGACATCAAGGAGACTGAAAACTGTTATTTGTGACCAATATTCATTCGCAGTTAAATTGAAACTAACCTAAACAAATACAAAAACTCATTCATCCCCATATGAGTGATTCTCCTGAACATATGTATGGGTATGATGAGGGCGAGGGGTGGGATGTATTTGGCACACAGTCAATTGTTAGCGCTTGTGTTGTGTACTTACATCTTGTGTCTGTTGATGTATGTAATGTATCATTATCGTGTATTTTTATGGGGCAGACAAATCTCCCTCTGTACAAATAGACTATATGAATCTTGAATATCGGCCCAGATAATCGGTCTACACCTTGTAAATATCAAAATAAATGTATTTTATTTAGGTAGATCATATTAAAACAATGATACAAAAGTGTTAAATCTTTCTACATTTGTATTTAAATGCAGTGTCAAACAACAATTGTGTAGCTGTGACAGCTCATGTTCACTGATCAATATGAAAAGGAGTATTATTGATTATTGATATTATTTTCATCAGATATTATTATTTAAGATTATTTGATTTGACCGTCAGGCCTGATCATGTTCTGGATTTGTGTCATCTTTAATTCCTGAACAACAACAACAGTAGCCGGTAGCTGGAGCGTCACCAAGCCGCGGTCTCGGTCCGGACCGACTCGGACAGTCCGTTGGTACCGGAGGCAGGACGGAGGTGAGTCTTACCTTTCCGCCGTCTTCTCTCGGGCTGAAGATGGTGAGCCGGTCCGCAGTCTGAATTTATCGTCACACCGTGTTCCTCCGACGTGGAATCCCGATAAATGTACACAACCTTTGAAACGACATTACGTAACGGCCGCGCTGCCTGCCGCTCTCAAGCTGGTGCCGCAGGGAGTTCTGGGAATTGTAGTCGACGCTGGGCAGCCCACAGTTGGTTTAGTGATGGGAAAAAGTAGCAAATACCAAAAGACATGAGTTTATTTTCATGGTCTTTGGTTTATTTCAAATAGCAGACGCATTAGCATAAAAACTAAATATTACATGGCCTATATATTCTTTAAACATAGCCTAATATCGATATAAAGTGACAAAAATAACTGATGAAGTAAGCCCTAAATTATTTGAAATGAAATGTTCTGGAGTACCCAGAGATAACACAAGAAACAGATTGTTTTGCTTTGTTCTGTTCATTTTCGCTTTTTGTATGACTGGGTGTTTAAAATATGAACAAAAAGGGGGGAAAAAAATGCATGTAAGCACAACAGATACCTTTATGACAAAAATTATGACTGCAGTGCTATAATAGTATTTTTGAACAGGGATGATTTATAGATATATAAAGTAGTAGAAAATGGAAATAAACTACACATGAGTAGATGTAAAATGCTACTTTAGCCAAATATGATATTTCAAAATATTGTGACATTATAACCTGCATTGAAATATATTAGAATATATATAGAGAAAATTGAAGAAAACATTTGCCTTCAGTGAGGATATAAAACTGCTAGAGATATTATATATTGTATTAAAAATATTGCTACACAAATACACAGCTGAAACACTTGATGTTGGGCCAATGACATAAATAATTCAGCAGAATGACAAAGTATTTAGAGGCATAAATATAATGACTGAAAAAGTGCCTCAGCAGATGTGTATATATATGAGAAAATCTGCTGTTTCTAATAAACGGTGAAAGGATATTTTGTGTAACTGAATAACTACTGAGACAAAAATTAAATCTTTGCATGATTATGAAGTCACCCTGACACAAAATCAACTTAAAGATTTACTGCAATGGTGCAAAATATCGTCTTAGTTTCTCATCTCATTCAGATCGACGCTCACACTGAAACAGGACACGACACAATCTGTAATTTGTAATTACTTTTATTTATATGCACATCATAGTGTTTCATGATTCCTGAGCTGATACACACACCAAAACACACCACATGTTACATCTTTTGAACTGAATTTGGGTCCACAGAAAGTCATTAGCAGACAGAAATGATGCAGCACAATGTTGTTAGATTATTGTATTATCATCTTTATGAATTCCTGCTTAGACACTGTTTGCTGCATTCAGTCATGTCAAACCAAATAAAACCACAAACTCTCTATCCAGTAAGAATTGTTGACCTTGCTTACAGTTTTTGAGCAACTGTTCTCATTTATTTCTACACTTTACCACACAGTATTCTGTCTGTGATTGCTGGCTGCAGCAGCAGCAGATAAACTGGAGATGTTGTGACAATGCAACAACGATACAGCACGACAGAAGTACGATGGTTTTCTTTTGCCTGATACACAAATCCCAACAATTCAGTCCATCAGTATGAAGAATCCATTCAATGAGTGTGTCCAAACTGAGGTAAGTTGAGGCTGTTGATGCACGCTGGGGCCAGTGTCCACAATCTGATGGCGAGCTAAATGCCTTCCAGCCAGCGGAGTTAAACATATTTGTGAAAATTAGTGAGACAAAACATCTTCAGTCCCTCTCAGCTGTGGAGGAGCATCCACACATACGGGTCGTCAGAGTACGCAGGACCCAGTATGTTGAGGCACACAGCTCGGTGCTCCAGTAAGAGGTCCACCGGGCTCAGCAGATCCAGAAACAGATGTTCTACAAGAGTCAGACAAACGGACCAGTTGTTAATTGCTCTGGACACACCCAGTGCATCCATCCAAACGGAGCCAAACATGTCCAGAGATTCTGGCCAGTCCTCTAGAAGATTTTCCACCAACTCCATCTGGTTAATGAGTCTGTTTGGGTTTGGCATCAACGAGCGGATAGATCCCGTCTACGTGTAGACCAGAGGTCCGTTCCCCAGTGTCTGTGTTGGTCTCCGTCACACTCTGTTCCTCTGGAACTTTGTTTCTGCAGTCATCCACACAGCTACAGAGGAGCGCAGATAAAACCCAGCAGCATCAGCAGGTGCTTAGTGAAACCATCTGTCAGCCTCTTCTCTTCTTAACCACTTCTCTCTCTCTTGGATTAGTGCAATAAGCTGTGTAACCATCCAGAACCTGGTGCCCTACTTATGTCATCAGTGTTCTCATTGATAAACCTATTGATCCAGTAACTCCATGTCTCACTCGCTCTGTGGGATCACAACTCTCACACAGTCAGGCACAGTGGTGCGATGTAACTAAGTACATTTACTTAAGAACTGCACTTCCACTCACATTTCGGAGGCAAATATATGACAATAACTCCACTACATTTCCAGCACATTTTTAACTTAACATATTTATAAGCGAATAGATCATAACAACACTGAATCTGATCATCTGAAAAATCATAAATGTGGATGTGTGTATACTTTTCTCTTACTTGTACTTTTGATACTTAAGTGCAGTTATTGCCAGATTCTTCAAGACTTTTATTCAGGTAATATTTTAACACAATATCTTTACTTTTACTCCAGTATAACTCTTGGGGTAGTTCTGTATGTAACAGTGGACAGCAGAGTGGACAGGTCCTCCCACATCCACACATACTGTAAATGTTCTCCGTTTAACTGGTTTTGAACGTCTGTGGTTTGTGAGAGGAGACACAGAGTTGTGAATTGTTGTGAATCTGAGAAATCATGGCTGTTCAGTTCAGGTCAGATTATCAAACTATAGTTCAGGATCATCCAGTGTTTTTTTTTTTTTCTAACTGTTGCTGTTCAAATCACCTTCTCGATTAGACAACTGGTTAAGGAA
Source organism: Acanthopagrus latus (assembly GCF_904848185.1). Lineage (NCBI taxonomy): Eukaryota > Metazoa > Chordata > Actinopteri > Spariformes > Sparidae > Acanthopagrus > Acanthopagrus latus. The sequence goes on from NC_051043.1 coordinate 25,735,662, forward strand.
AATGAATAATGGCAGTGAGTTTCTTATTTTACACTTGCCACCACTAGATGGAGGTGTTCTTGAATATGTTACTACAAAGCAGACCAAGGAAAAAGGAAAACACAGGGATGTTTCTGACTATATGATCTCCCAGCTGTCAGTTAATTAGATATTTGGTCAAGTCATTTAGTCCGAATCTCAAGCAAGTCACCAATTATTTTCTGTCGGGCAAGTAAAGCCCTTAGTTATGCCAAGTTGAGGTCTTGTCTACAGCTTCAGATCTCTCTAAAGATAATTACTGGCTTATTTATCCAGCCTGATCAAAACATGCAACGATTAAGTAAATGTAATCAAACAAAAATCAAATAACTTCATAATTTCCTAACCTTCGATTTATTTTTACACTGTGACATGATGACAGGCAAACTTAAAAATAACTTAAAATATAAAACACAGACAAGTCATTTGAGTTGTCGAGTCACGAGTTTTCAATTTCCATGTGACATCAGAACAGTGACTCGACTTGACTCCAGTCCAGGTCATGATGATCTCTGGTGCACACCTAGCTTATAAAATAATGCAGTCCTAAGATTATAATGATGAGTGTTTGTTCAAACATGTTCATAGAGGTGTGGATCCAACTTTATCTTTATCTACCTTGAAATTAAATATAATCTCTGTCAGGATCAGTGTTTAGAAACTGACAAACCAGCTGACTTGAATAATGTGGAGCAGCAAATGTTTCTCTTATCTTCCATCTAACTAAATAACTGAGTAACTAACAACAAATTGCATAACTACAGTGTGATGCACACTGATAATTGCACATAATGTCAGTAAGCTGTACATGACGACCTTGTGGTGTTGAGTCAGACGCTTTTTTCTTATTATCACAGTCAGAATCTAAATAAAGGCTCATGCAGTCATGCTTCTATCAAGTCACGTCATTCTTCAGCAGAAAACAATAATCAAAGCTGAATAAGACGGAAACACAGAAACAAAACTGGCATCTATTCACCTCCGGCAGAGTTCAGGCCCTTGAGACTGAAACTAATCTGTGATAAGATGAGATACCAGCTGTCTCATTGTCTTCTCTTTTATATTCTATTGTCACCGATCACTCTGGTCTTTAAAGAGACGGCCTTTTGGGCCAGTTGTTTACGATACAAAAAAAGAAGGGTATCATATTTTAATCTTTGAGAGCATCAAACACATCTTCATCAAAAGACACGCTCAGGTTTCCCCTTGGCACCACTGGACACTTATTATTTGGGTTCAACTGGGAGACAACAAGACAACAAACTCGCCTACAGCAGGAGCAGAGACACAGGTGAACCTGATGAAGGTTATTGACACGGCACATTGCAATTAAATCTTATATTTGTATAGCAACCAATCAGCATCCAGCACGCCAACGAGGAGGGGAACTTGCATCTTTTAAGTAGTAGTTCAAGTAAAATCAATAGCGTCAAAATATGCTAAAAAGTAGTCACTGTGCAGAATGAATGACTCCAAAGTATTGTCCAGATTTATCCAAAAGGATGCAGCAATGTATCACATTCTGTTTTATTTGTGTTTTCTGTTGTACTTGTTTCAGCATCCCCGCTTTTTCTACGCAGCACGGCAGAGAGGAGCAGGAATGTTGGCGACGTTGGCCCGATGATCGACAGAAACAAACGCGTGCTTCTCAGAATCATTTTTTGTCCAAGAGTAATGATTCCAGGAGACCCAAATATCTACTCTAGGCCAATAGCTTCCTTTACTTTGTTGAATTGGAGAATCGTTTATGGTTTTCCACAGGAATTTGCCGCAGGAATTTGTTTCAGAAATGGGAGAAGTATTTGTGGTAAATTGAAAGAGTTTAAATGGAAGCAGTGCTCTTTACCAGCCGAAAGTTATTTATTTCCCTTATTTCTTCTTTTGACCGCTTCCCATTGCTTTTTCTGGTGCACATACACTCCTCTATATTGGTTTACAACTGCTGGGAATAATATGTCATATCTTTGTTTGTATTGTATATGCAGACACTGTGTTAGTATGCTGGCACAAGAACACTTCCTGTTGGATAGATATGTACATATACATGCAAACAGGGATACATCTATTTTTTTGTGAACAATTTTTAACTTTATCTCCAGGGTCTTGCCCGCATGCCTTCACTTTATTAGAAGTGTTAAAAACATTATGTATCACACAGCTTCATAATAGTATGTGCAGACTCTGCAGGCTCGTGCGGTTTACGCAGGAACATTCTGTTATGTATGTACACATGCATGCATATGTAAGTGTGCAAACCATTTTTGCTTTTTGTGGATCCTCTAACACTTTACATGTATATATATATATATTTATTTCCTTTTTACAGAGATTGTGGAACAGCTGAGAGAAACATTTCACATTGTGGTCACAGCAGTGATACTGTCCTTCAGCACGTTGTTGTAATTTTGTGATGTAAAGATTTCAGGGCCAGAAGACATCCACATAATTATTTTGGGATTAATTGACATTGCGCTACCTGCAGTCAACAGGCAGTAAACCTTTTGTGACAAACATCGTTCCATTTAAATAAACTTATCATATTGTGGTCGACCTTTTGTCATCATAATCCCTAACTCTTCTCTAACACCACAAAGTGGACAGAGGAAGTCACATTGAACCCCTTTGTGAAGTGTTCAAGACACCTGAAAATTCAGTGGGGTTCATGAACCCTTCAACCCTGCTTACAGTAATTTGTATTAATAATTTGATTCCTCCAAGTAGTCACTAAAGCTGTCAGATACAGTAAAAGTAGTCAACAGTACAACATTTACCTCTAAAATGGAATAACTCAAGAAAAGTCAGCGCACCTCACTAAAACACATCATGTGTTTCAACTCTTAAGTTGATCACAAATACACATATCGAATAAGCACTTCTGTCTTGTGTCTTTTTAAAGGCTTATTGTTCTGCTTTTAGCTCAGACACATGGTGGTGTTTGAGAGTGGGGGGTTCCCTGTGGTTGAGCAGGGGAAGTTTGTTTTCCTGTGCAGTAAACTCTGCCTGTGTGTCCAATCTGCTGCTGTTACTGAGTATCTGGACTTCCTCTGTCTCTTCCGCTGCCTTTACTCGCTCTCGTTCTCCTCAGAGTTCAGCTGGACTCTTCATTCTTATCCATTCTTATCTCCCACCCACCGCCACTACCCTTCTTCTCTGTATACCAGGCGACGAGCTGCTGGGACCACTTCCAGTGTGGCCTTATTCAGATCAGTGAGAAACAGTGTGTGAACAGCCTCGTCTCCCATCGTGCCCGTTGAACAACAGCTACGAGTGCGCTGAGACCCCTGGGTTTGAAGTCTGCAACATCTGATCCATGGGAAACCCTCATGCACAATGACACTGGGGAACAATGTGGCCCCAGTTCTGTGTGTCCCCAGAGGGCCACTGTAGACTGCAGATCCTATAACCTGTCCTGGATACATCACTCCCCTGAGAGCGGACCACTCCCATCCGAAACGACCGGCCTGGTGGAGCAGCCTGGGCCGACTAGAGTTACACACACTCAGTGGTGCTGAGACTGGGAGTATGGCCGGTGTGTATTTGTGTGTAAAGTGTCTATGTGTGTCTATTAGAGAGGGAAAGTTTGTGCGATTGTTTTGCTATAGGTTGCTCATGACATCATTTACTGTACACGAACAAAAGCAGTTCATGAGGTGATGAAACTGACTCATTTTCTTCCCTTTCTGCCAAAACGCGTCCCTCCAAATGTTTATAGAATTCGAGTAGAGATGTCGACGGGGCAGCTTAAACAAATAAAAGCTAATTTTCTTTATTGTTTCTTATGATCATATTCTCCACTTTGATTCTCGTACAGTCAATCCTCTGCAGAACATGTGATTCCGTTAAAGGCCCATGGCTCCTATAGTCAACAATGAACGAACAGATCTTCACTTGAGGATGGAAAAACAGAAACCCGTTTTGTTCCACATTCCGCCGTTAATCTGTTTAACAGAACTGAGACCAGACTAAGAAGAGTTGGAGGCCCTGCGGTCTCTTAAACTCACAGATCGTTATGTAAGAGCAGAGACACTGTTTGATCCGCAGCGGGACGGGCGAGAGAAGAAGAGAGGATCTCTCCGTAACACTTGTGGGAAAATTATTTTATTTCAACCACAACTGTTGTGGAAAACAGTAACCTGTGACACCGCCAATTAAACGAGGGGATCAATGAATAGATAGATTGTGAGGATACTGTGAGATTTACTGCAGGTTGAAAGTTTGGAATTGCCTCCAACAAAGCTTGACTCAGTTCAGTCAGATGGCTGACAGGACGAGGTTTTAGAAAGGGCTTGCAAAAAAACAAAACAAATCGCTGTACAATGGTTAAACCAGCTGAAAGGCCAGAGTGTGACTACGATATGAGGTAAAAGAAGCTGGAGGCATCGCATCAAAATTTGTGCAGTTTCAAAAAAGCAGCAGCTTCCTGTTTCAGTATCAAACGCACAATATTGGAATTTACAAGCACACAGAAATAGAAGGTGGATTCAGAGTCAGCTCCACTGGATATTCACAGAATATCTGCTGAACAGATTACGGACAGGGTGATAAAACTGTTTCAAGAGTAACTCCCCCCATCATGTTAACACTGTGGGGACACTGACTGAATGAAGGCTTCAAACTTGACGTCAACTTAAAAACACCTGCACAGTCTTGGTTTGTCTTCACCTCCAGTTTGGTCAAATTAAATCCTCAATTAAATCGCTCAAGTCTGCCTTCAGTTCTATATGTTAACATGTTAACACGGTGACCTTGAGATGTAGATATATATTTTGTATCAAGAGTCGTAATCTTCTAAATTAACTCTGCAAAAAAGCTTATTAACACATTTTCCAAGATGTCAAACTACTGATTCAAAGCGAGCACAGAGAAACTCACCCTATGATAAATGTGAGCAAGCTTTCATAGTGTCACAACATGAGCTAAATACATTGTTGAGCACATGGGAGGACTTTAACCTTGTATGGACTAGCAGCTTTTAGTCTACAGATGTAAGGTGAGTCCCCATGAACTGACTTTTGTTTCCACAATGTGATTAACACAAGCAAACACAGTCCAAAGGAAACACATTTTCCCTCCCAGGATCCACAGCAATGTGTCACATTCACCTGTTTGTCCGCCGTCATTGTGTGTTTTTTACTGCAGGATCCTTTCTGCAATTCACAAGTTCCACTCCGCAGCTGACCCCATCAGCCGATCCCTTGCTTTGCACGCTGAAGACAAAGGAGGCTGTTGTCTGTTGTTGCTTGTTGGAATCGCTGTGTGACGGATGCCATGTGGGTCGCTGCGGTGAGGGTGAGGAATTGTGGGGCTCTGATTTAAAGCGTTCCAGATGAGCTGAGGTTTAATGATGGGAAAGGCAGGGATTGGGCCTGTCAGTATTATTGGTGTCAGGACACATGAACGATGTTCAGGGATTATTTTGCAGTGTTTTTCTGGAAATGGTCTGGATTTCATTGAAAAAAAAAACGGGACATTTTGTATAAAAGATGAAAAGACTGAGGAAAGGAACACTGGCCTGGAGCCGGCGCTGAAACATTTTCACATTATTTTAGACAAACACCAGCGTCAACGGAACAAATCAGATTACTGATGGACAAAGTTCTTGAACAAATGAACGGTTTTGTGAGGAAATGTTGCCTTGTGGAATCTTATGAAGAATTTTAAGAATGAAAAATCTTACTGACCTGTATATTAAAGATTTAATAAGTGGCGCTGATGGAGCTCTGTTATCAGAGACTAAATCCATCCTTACCGGTCTTTGCTCACCTGATGTCTGTCTGGGCGGTTGGTTGGTTGATTTGTCTGCATGTTTACACAAAATGACAGAATGGATTTCCATGAAATTCTGATGAAGCTGCTGTAAGCAATGTCGTCATTTTAGCTGACTCTCTGTCTGTTTTGCAGTTAGCGAACTCCTCCTTCCTCTCTACATCACCACAACTGCTCTCTCCACCGCTTTCTTTTCTTCAAGCACTTTTAATCGTCTTTGCTCAGCTTTGCAAAAGGAATCTGTGTTTCCTGAAATAATATTACATCAATCTTCTGACGTAAGATATTAAGTACCTCAGGGCTCTCCCCTTGGCCTTCTCATTCTTTTTATATATTTTAATTCTTGGCCTAATTATACACAGTTCTGGAGTACATGTTCACTGCTATGCTGATGACACTCAGCTGTTCATGTCTGTAAAGGCAAACATCATGCTCAGCTTCATAATTGTGAGGCCTGTTTATCTGCCGTAAAACGTGTAATTACTTGCTCCTAAAACTGTGACGTTGGTCATCAGCCCTGCTTAATATAGACACCAGACTGATCAGGTAGCAGTAATTCTCAATAAGTTTGTGAATCCTCAAAGTTAAAGTATGAAAAGTGTTCAAAACTGGAATATTTGATCATGTTACACCAATCACCAAGTGTTACTTCACGGGCTCCTTATCCATGTCAGATCAGACTGAAAGTCCCTGGAGTAGAAGCCAGTAGACTTTTCCAAACATGCCACTTATCTCTTGAATAATTTCCCAGTCCCTCTGTTGAGGCTTTATCCTTCAGTACCTCAGGCCTGGTATTATCTTTTCAGCAGCTTGGCCTCAGTCTAAATTAATCCTTTAACTTTAGTACTTATGGTCCTTGTTTGTCCTGCCGACAAGAAATAAACATACTGCCAACTGATAGCCGCTGACATTCTCCTCCAGCCTGCTGTTGTTTTTGGTGTTTTTCCCACAGGCTGCAGAGCTGTGTGCGTCTCCCTCTCTCTCCTTTTCACTCTCTTCTTCCTCTCCATTCACCCTCTGTGCTGGATTATCAGCCTCCTCGGATCTCTTTCTCTCCGGGGGCTGCCAATCAGGAACAATATGGGGTACCGCTTCTTGCTCGTGGACACTTACACATGTGCACCTTTAGCTGGGGAATGAAACGCCAATCCTGCGAGTAATGGATGGCCTGACAAGCAAAACATTTTCGTAATTGGTCCATAGAAATTAGATTTTCATGGAGTCACAGGACAAGTTAACACATGAAGCCACTGATGTCTAATAAGGAGGTCTAACACAAATGCTTCAGTTACAGTAAGCGGTAGTATTATCATATACATCGAATGAGTGAATGAGATCAGTATTTTACATTCTCTTTGCTAAAAGTGTCATCATATATCAAACACAAGACGGTCTTTTCATCAGTAAATGATGTTAGAACAGCACCAATGTCGTGGGATTTGCAGCCACCGGACAATAAAAACCAGTCGGTGCGCTAATGAGCCGGTCTAAACGTTTATCTGAAGTGTTGAAAGTAGCTGTTCAATGTTTCTGAGACCCGAGGGAGACGGTAGAGGAAGATCGCAACACAGAAGATATTCCTCTCTCTCTCCCTGCAATTCAGACAGGAGTGGCCTGTTTGTCCGAAGCTAATTGTGGTTATCCCTGCAGCTCAGAGGGACAATGATTTCATGCGATGATTATGAATGATTATTACAGCCTGAAGGTAACAGCTTCTAGTGTTTTTCACAGTTTCTAGGACTAGCTGCTTCCTTTGAACAAGCGTCTGGCCTGTTCGTAAATCATCTAGCCCCACAGCTTACATCCTGTATCTCCTTTTGGCTTTAAATGGACCTGCTGAGGAGCTCCCCTAGATGTCCAGCAGCCATCTTGCACTGGGTCTCACACTGCCATTTTCAGTGGGTACCACCATGTTGGTGTAATTCCTCCACTGCCCAGCGCCTCCGGTAAGAATCCCCTGCAGATATTTCTCTCATTCATTCGGTTACTCCCACCAAGACCCACGCAGATCTTGAGTTTTCCTCCTAGCAGAGGTGGTGTCCAGGGTACGGGAGCTACAGGAGCAACAAAACACCAACCACCAGACTCTGGAGCAGATTCTTTCCCTCCGCTACATGCACAATTATCTCAGATGAACCTTGAGTGGCCCCTCACTTGCATGATGACTGAAGGTCTTTCTTTCAATCAGGGGTGGGGCTCCTACGTTTTTGTATCCTGAGAATAAAGTCTTTCTATTTTATGTTACTGCTATTACTGAAGCCAAACACAAGAGGTCCGCTTTGTTGAAATGGTCTCCAGCGCTTATCTCGGCAAATCCAAAGTATCTGGACGGATGCGTCAAAAAAAATAAAATAAAATAAAATGATTTATCGCCTTTCTGAGTGGACTCAAAATCTGCTGGCAGGCCTACTCTGCACATTTTTCTTCCTTCTAGTAGTAAACATGCCAGAGTCTGAGGTTATATAATTTCACTGAGGTCATATGAAGGATGAGGTACAGTGTGTATGTGTGCAAACCGAAACATTTCACAACATCTCTGCCAAACATGGATTCCCTCAGTGTGAGTCAGAAAGGATGCCTTCAGCTCTGCCTGCCTCACTCACACTTTTTTCAGGAAAGAACACTCACCCACTTTCACACACACACACACACACATCCGTACACACCCTCACTGTGAATTTCTGAATCTTGCGTTTGGATCGTCCACCGCGGGGCTGTTTTCGTCTCTGACCGGCGTGTCTCCTGTGCAAAAAGGCTTATGCAGATTTCATGACACACATGTAGAACAGCGGTCGGCCAGAAAAAACCTCCAGACTGTTTGTAAGGGTTATTTCTTTCATTGCCCAAAGTCACAGGGCACCAGCTGCACTGCTGGCACTTGGTAAATATTTACCTGCTCTGTTTAGCTCCACAAGCTAAAGACTCACCAGTTCTTTCCCTGATAGTAAGACGGGCCAAGTGGACTTTGTATGGCGTGAACATTAAATGCAAAATAAGGCAAACTGAGGCTGATTGATGAGTGTGTCTGTTGGAGTTGAGCCAGTACAAATGTGTGAAAGTCTAATCCACTTCCATGTATTTTTTTCTTATTTTATTTTCTTGTTGACTCACTCTCAGCAGGAATCTCCAATTAGACTGAACTCATCAAGCGTGAAAAACCGTTTGAAAGGAGGGCTGCGAGGGACAGAAGAAGACAAGAAGGTTCTTTCTCTCTTTCCTGCTTTGAGAGCTCATTATTCCTCAAGCTCCCCTCTGTCTGAAATGCACCACCACCCCCCTCCTCTAAATTACTTCACTTTTTAGTTCCCGCTTCACCTCCCTACAAGCCCACACTGTGTGACTGACTAACCGTGGTTTTTCTTCTACTATAGCGCCGCCTCTATTCTCTCACTGGCTCTCATCCACCACCGCAACTCCCTCCTTTCCTTTTCTCCTCCCCTCTCCTCTCTCCTCTCCTCTTTCTCCTCACTGCTGGTTGCTCGCACTGACCAGCTCGCAGCCAAAGAGCTCCTCTTGTCCCTTCTCACACTGATCGAGCTTTAACAACCAGAACTTCACCCCCTGAAAAAAACTGGAAAAAAAAAACATTACTCCAGAGGAAGTTATTGCTCAAGTCTAAAGGTACAGAAACAACTTCTATCTCAGTATTTTACCTTTTCAGATGTCTGCAGCTGTGTCTGAATGCGCGTGAGTGTGAGATCTGTGAATCGGTATCTGTACACGTGTGTTTTAGTTACTCTAGTGAACGCAAGAGAAAGTCTGCATGCCTCCAGAGCTCAGGTTTCAACACGTGTGCTTTATTCACAGTGCCGCATTTCACTGACAGAAGAGTTGAAAGTTCAGTTTTTATAACGCATTTTTGGGGAGTTGCATGACTGTCAGTATTGTAGAAGTTTTTTTTTACGTTTGAGGGTCAACATCTGTCAGAGGTAACAATAAGATAAATCAACAATCTGATCCCCTGTGTGTGTGCCATTGTTCTGCAATGGTAGAGATGGAGTCTAACTTTCAGAATTACTGTTTTTTGTTGTGCACAAATTGGCATTTTATTTTTATTTTTAAACTCCTTGCAATATGTTATTCCCTCTCAGGACACGTGTAACCAAAGCTGAAAGTGTGAGAGAGATCGAGAGGAGCAACAGGTAACAAGTGAATCAGCAACACCTTTATGGTGTTTCCGTCACAGCTGAGAGGAGTTTGAGTCCCTTCGCCTTAATAACAGCTCTGCAAACAACAGCCATGACTCAGAGCAACGGGGAGAACCCGCAGAGGACCCGGAGCGGCCTCAACCAGATCCGAGCCAGGATCCAGTCCCGGTCGCTGCTGGCCATGAAGAGAGCGAAGAACATCTCGAAGGATGATGTTAAAGGATTCTTCATAAGAAACGCCTTTGTGCTCCTCACCATCGCTGCTGTCATTATCGGTAAGAGGGGAAACTTACTTTTTTCACTTGAGAAGCTGAACTCAGTTGGCAGTTTAGCTGGGGCTAAAACTGGGGCTCATTGGAAGAGGCTTTGTTTGTTCCTCTCCTCTCCATCTATCACCACCACACACCCCCAACTCTCTATTCAATCTCATAAAGGCGAAGGCACCAGATTGTCTGCGTCACCCCAACAATCGGATCAATATGGTGTGACTAACACCCCTGTAGCGTGTCGGAAGAGGGTAGAGAACTGATACAAACCCACCGGATGAGAGAACAGAGGGAACTCAGACGAACTCTGCAGACTGACCCTGTAGCTGACCCCTGACTCGTTGCCATTAACCTTTGATTCTTGCTCAGTAGGAAGTAAGCCAGGCCCACCCACCTCCTGCACATCTGCAGCCCTGCTAGGATTACACCGTGCCATGACAAACACAGTTGATTGATTGTTAAATTCAGGGTGTTCTTCGGGGTCAGCCACCTGGGTCTGTTGGACAATTGGCATAGAAAGAAAAAGAACCCCTGCACACAATTTTACCAGCAAATAATGGTTGAAAAAAAATATAATTGCACAATCGTAGGTAATCTGAAGGAGACAGACTGCACTTATTCACAAGTATTTGTCACTGAATCAAAACAGCATTCTCAGTAATGATCATATGTTCACCAGTAAAGCACCTAATGAATCACTCAGACAAAGGCATGATTCCAGTGTATTTATCTGTCATAACAGAGGTAAACACTACTAATCTTCTAATCTAAGTAGGATGAGTAAGAAGTTTCTGATAAAAAGAGGATAATCAAGCTTTCACATGTTTTTGGGGGGGAGGAGGGTTTGAAACACACCAGCTTTCAACTCAATTTGACTAACAGGTGTCAAATCTGGGACCGAAATTTGAAACACCCTAATTAAGTTTTGACTTTTCTTTCATCCACATCTGACCCGCACTGCAGGGATAATTCTGGGCTTCGCCCTGCGGCCTTACAAGATGTCGTACCGTGAAGTGAAGTTCTTCTCTTTTCCCGGAGAACTGCTGATGAGAATGCTGCAGATGCTCGTGCTGCCCCTGCTGGTTTCCAGTCTCATCACAGGTACGAACGCCCCTCCATTTTTTTCCGGCACGTCATCAGGACACCAGAGGCTGCGGATGCATCTCCCACAAAAACTATGCAGAATTTTAATCACTTCATTAGTTTTTATTCTCTGCAGTCACACAGCAAGAAATTGACATGCTTTTTTTGTCACTGATAAAAATATATATATATATATATTTCTCATATTTCTACATCTTATTAAAATATTTCAGAAGTTGCATCAGTAATGTTAACAAATGAATGTAACAACATCTCATACACCCCAGGCTTACACACAGCTCTCCCTTATGGTTGCAATAATAACGGTAAGTTATCATCGGCTATTTTTAGATCAAATGTGCATCTGAAATCTAAAATAAGCACGCAGACACTCAGAGTTCAAGCTTGTGTGATGCTGTTTTGTTCAAATGTTATATCATCACACTCAGCACTCGGCTGTATCTCAAAATATCACAAAAAAAAACCCTAACATTATCTCTTAATCACACACTGGCAGCATGTCTGGCTACGCAGCTGTCCTCACATGAAGTTAAGACAGTGGAGAAGGCCTCCAGATAAAAACTCTGCGCTCCACTTTCTACTGTGATATTGTATCTCTGAAGTGGAGATACAGTACTATATGGAAAGAGTCCTGGGTTTCAGTGAGATGTTTGGCAGACAGCATGTGTTTTCTGTGTAAGCTCATATCAGTGTCGGTGCTGTTTGTCGGTCTGCGGCTCGGCTCATCAACATGAACCTCATGAGTGGCAGAGCGAGCCATGTGTTTGTTCAGCCGACGCTGTTTGTTGGTTTAGGGCCCAGTGGTGGACGGGGCTATGATGACCTCATCAGCGACAGAGGGAGAGACAGACAAGAGAGGTACGTTTGTGAGCCCACAGCGCTGGTCTCAATCACATGCTTGTCCCCATGTCGCAATGGGTCTTGATCTTGATGCAACACGAGCAGAACAGTCCCAGCGTCACTGTGCTTTAATCGAATAAGCAAGCCAGAATTTGCCGACTGGATTTGTTTTGTAGTTTCAGGACTTCTTGTACCCGCTGCGGCTCACATGGATTTTTTTTTTTTCTTTTCCAGAAAAAACACAAACATATGACACTGAAGTTTCTCTCCTTTTAACCAAGTGAAGTAATTCATCACTGCTGATAATGGTTGATAAACCGAGCCCGACATGCAGGGATGTATTCTCCTGAATGCCTGCAGGGCCTTTTTCCTTGTTGTGGAAGTGAAAGAATAGACAGAACATGTGAGTTTCCAACAACACTGGTCAGCAGCACTGATTGACAAGGCGGGACATGCCGAGACCAAATGTGCCGTCTCTGAGGGGTGATTGACAGCGGCAGAAGCCAGTCTCCTGAAGGGATGACTGAGACGCGTTGTCCGATAATAACCTGCTTTGTCCTGCAGCGGGGCGTAACATCAGCATCCTCTGACATCATGTCACATGACCGCAGCTACAACATGTGAAAGCCAACACGGAGTTCTGTCACACGGCTCCTGTCTCCTCTGGGTGTGTTTATGGCCCAGATGTAACTTTATCTGCTATAAAGTCATTACCACAGAAACATAAACATTAACACTCTCTACATTTTTACCATTATCATCAACATGGATTAGTAATTAGGTTTTGCAGCTTAATTTAGACACAAAAATAACATTACTTATATTTAAAGCTGCTATGAGTTATATTTTTTCATTAAAATAAGTTAAAAAATAAGTTGTTAAATATCATGTTAGGTCAGTGAGCCATGTCTCTCCTCCCCACTGTTCATGCAACAATAGACAAAATAAATGTTCTGGTATCCCTGCCAACTTTACCCAATCAGGTCGGAGAACTCCATAAAGAGGCGGTCCTGTCTGCTTGTGAACGTGCAGAGAGCACGATTCTCGTCTTTGCTCCGGCAGGGCAAAAACACTGCACGTTTGTCTGACGTTAGCTAGGTAGCTAACTTAACAATACGTTAAGAAAGAGAGTTAGCTTAAGCGACGACAGCGCTCGCAGCCGCGCCAAGTGATTTTTTTGTGAAACAGCACCGGTCTGAGTCATTGAGGCAACATCACAGAATAAACCCAAAAGCAACACACAGACAAACACATTGTAGCCTGCCAAATGTACTTCATGTCTAACAAGGTTCAAAATGCAGATGACAAAACATTTAGAGTTGCAGATTTCAATTCTAAAATGCAGATAAGACAAAATGTGATAATTGTCAAGTCATTGGCCAGAGCCATGATTTGTTTTAAAATGAAGTGCTGCTGCCTCCTCTTTACTGTGAAACCTGCGTCCTCTGAGTGTCAGTATAGACAAAATGTCACACCCATCATTGTTCTCTCAATTGTGAAGTTGGGTGGACTTCCTTATTGACAAGAAAGGATGTGCTGTTAATCTCAAGATCTTCATCCGACTTCATCAGGCTTTACTCTTATTATTCTTGTTTCATCTTTTTTTTTTTTTTTAAATCTTCTCTTATTGCAACACTAAAAACACTCAGATTCCAGAGTGTTTATGGAGCGCAGAGGTCACAGTCATAACAGTGGCTGCACACACACACACACACACACACACACACACACACACACACACACACACACAGACCGCCAAGCTACAATTCACTTCCCTCGAGGAATTTTGACTGTCAAAATAATAAAACAGGAGAATTAATAGATCAGCAGATGGATTAATAGCTTTGCTTTATTGACATGGAGAAAATAGGAACATAGCAATATGTTGAACATCTGCAGCACAGCTGTAGTTGATGAAAATTTTGACTGGAGTTTTTCAGATTTCCACTGAAACTCAGGCCTCGGTTGAAAAGTATTATAAGTGGCCTCAGGTTAGTTTAGAGGACGACACCTCATCTTGATCTTTAAGTGTGTTTTAGCAGACGTGAGCCAGGTTTTCTTCCCCCGACAGCATCGACCTGCTCACGTGAAACAATGACCTGCAGCCTGACTGTAATTGCTCCAGGCTCTATTTCTCTATTTCTGTAGAGCAGTGAGTGCTTTACAAACATAACATGGAGCATGACTTTGAGATATTTTATGTTAAAAGGATAAAAAAACAAAAAAAACATCAGCGCTCCTGTGGCCCCTGTGTAAACAGAGCGCCACGCTGCTGAAGATGAATTGTGCCTTTATGTGAAATGGGCTGTCCCAGTTGGAAGGGATTTGCACCTGAATATAGAACATGTCTAAAAGTGAGGCTGAATTAGCAATCAGCAATTCTGAGCAGAGTCTTGAGAGTCCCTGGAAGGTAGGAAAGCAAAACTAGAAAAACCAAGGATCAGGCATACTGAGAAAAATGGCTCATGTGTTTCACTGAGTGATCTTCATCCATAACCACATTTCTTTCTCCAAAAACAGTTCAAACTAACCCGTCAACATGTGTTTGCTACAAAACCCACATCGTCTTCAGGCGTTTCATTAAGAGCCGAGGGTCCACCACAAGAGTACGTATGGAGCCAAGAAGGGGCTGGACAGGGGAGAGGGGATGTGGGCAGTGAAAGGAGGAAAAGGAGGATGATTACTGCAGAGTTCGCTGGAAGGGGAGCTTAGATGTGGAAGGGGAAGGGAGTGAAGGGGCAGACCAGGACAAGAAGTAAAGACAGGAAAAAGAAATGTTAAAGAGGATACAGGCTGACAGTAGAGGACTGAACAGACGTTTTATGAGTTTCTCAAACTGGCAGTGGACAGGTTTTCTGCTTCAACGTGTCACCATGAAGTAAATGTTGACTGCAAAATGTAACGCATGCCTGGCACCGGGCACGCGGTCACCGTAGGGGAAAATGAAAGTTAACTGGTAGTCCATTTCTATCATAGAGCAAATTATTGATTAAACTTATGCTTTGCCCCGTGGTGTTGTCATCCGCAACCCTGAGGAAAACAGAAACGATCCAGTCGTCTTTGCAAACAGTGGCGCCAACAACAACACCACCGGAAACACGCGGGGGGGAAAGATTATCTGCTGCCAACTCATTGATTAAAAAATCCCCTGACATTTGTTAAGGAATGACACAGCTGGCAGTTAAGTGTAAAGTAAATGTGATGTATAGGTGTCTGCTTTTGGCCTGTGGCATGACAAACCTACATTTAAACGTATATAATATCAAGTAATTTGAGGAGTCACAGGATTTTGAGCGGTGTAAAGAAGCACCAAGTATAAAATCTGGCAAGAGCTATCTGTAACCACTTTTTCTCTGTTCTCACATTTCTTTTAAACTCTCCCTTTATGTTACACTGTCTGCTCCATGAGTTAGACAGCACAAGTGTGTCTTACACTAAAAGAAAATCAAGCCATATGTTAATTTTTCCTGATTTGTAACTTGCATGTGTGCCTTCCTGTAGCTGTTTTCACTTCTGATGTTTCTTGATTGCTCCGGAGGTGAGATGTTAAAGTTGCATCTTTGGTGTAACCGGCACTCCCTGATCCAAAGATAGTCAGGGTGGTTTCTATAGGACAAAGACAAGCAACAAATCGACACATTTGGCCAGAATGGAACCGAATTATTAAAAACAATTCATTTTCTGTAGGATCTGTTGAGCGCGACATGTGGAGATATTTTCTTATTAAGTCTAGCTAGAGCTGCGGACTCAACCTTTGGCAAAGCGTCAGTGGATGTTAATTGCCCTCTGGACGGACCTCTTGCCGTTGTCCTGCGCTTCAACTCTGCCCCCCTGAAGCAGGCCTACTTTTGTGTTTGATGAACATTCCCGGTATGAGAAAGAAAGTCATTCTCCCTGCTCTCCTTCAATCTTTGTCCTTTCATTCCTTTGAAAGGATGGAATTGGTGAGGCTGCGTCCAGTGTTGCCCGGACAACAGGCCGGGGATCATTGTGTGCGTGCGGGGCTGACTAAGTCAACAAGTTTTCCCAGGGCTGTCAGAAAAAAGGAATAGGAGGAGGGGTGGAGGTAAAAGGGGGCGGCAATGAAATGGGATTGCGGCAATAAGATCAGTAAGCAAGAAAAGAGGAGGCAAGGAGGGGAGAGGAGAGGAGGGGAGAGGAGGAAGGGCAGGGGAGGGGTACAGAGGGGCACCCTGAAACAAGAGGCGGTGATGGAGAGAGAAGGTGAAGAATGTGGGGAGAAGAGAACGAGGGAGGATGAGGATCAAAAAGATTTGGATAAAAGCCGAGTCCAGGCATGTTGGGACAAGAGGGGCAGAGAGTGCCGGAGCAGTCCGTAAACACACACACACACACACACACACACACACACACACACACACACACACGTTTGTACACCAAAGTATCACAAAGTGCAACACATACATCTCCCTGTCGCACAAAGCCGGCTCTGCCTTGTGCAGCTCTGAATGAAGATAAAAGCCGTAATAAGACCTGACACTTTGAAAACACCCCGCTGCTGTCATGCCCATCGAGGCGGCTTGTCCCTAATGCCTCCATTTCTTTTTGCCACCTTTATCCCTACAAAGTGTGTTTATAGAGAGTGTCTGGCCCCCCCAGGCTCCTGCAGGTCCCCCCCCCCCTCACCTGTCAGTGCTTTATTATTAATTCCTAAAGCTATTTCTCATTTAGCAGGTGTAGCACACAGTAGGAAGCGAAATATCTCTTTGCATCTTGATCATTATCTGTTTGTTCTCAGCCTCTTTCTGTGCACCGGCCTTGCCTCGATTTGCCTCGCACATGCGGCCGTCGCCTCAGAATACAGTTACAGATTTGGTGTTTATTTTTTCCAGGTCAAGCTGTTAATCTGTAACTGACATGTCAGTGTGTTCACAACAAACTAACGTCACAACTGGGAGCGTACAGCCTGTGTTATGTGACCAAATAATAGAATGGTGCCAAACCTTTTGGCGCCCCACAGCCATACATTATCTGTATATGAATATACAACATGTAAACAGATTTCACACAGCAGATCCACCCCTGGGTGCTGCTCGGTAGGTGTTGTTTTTCCACTAGGAAAGGTCAGCGTCAGATTGTGTTTCTTGCCGCTCTTTGTTGTCACAGTGATAGTTCATCAGATAGTCCAGATGGGTGTATTTCACTGATAATTACGGCACATTTTCCCAGGCTGAGGACAAAAGTTATTGATGAGCACTGATCTGTGCAAAATCTAAAGGTCATGGAGCTGCAGATGATTCATTCTATATACATAAACAACATGTTCTATTTAAATAAACCTTTTTATGGAACTGTTTTACCTTTAAATAGCAGTTGTTTCGTAGTCAGTGTCTACATTATGCCTGACGAGTTCATACAGACTAAATCACACAAAATGCCATATTTCTACATGATGTTGCTTTAATGCACATGATATGTCCTTTTCAGGTATGGCCGCTCTGGACAGCCGTGCTTCCGGTAAAATGGGTATGAGGGCGGTGGTCTACTACACCACCACTACCATCATCGCTGTGATCATAGGCATTGTCATGGTGCTCATCATTCACCCTGGAAAAGGATCCAAGGAAGAATTCACCAAGCAGCAGAAGATAGAGCAGGTCAGCCCCGCTGATGCCTTCCTGGACCTCATCAGGTACCTACGCCTGCCTCGATCAACTGCTTGATCCAGCTGCTACCATTACTTTCCCTCCTATAAGCTAGTGAAGTTGACCCTGAGTGTGAGGAGGAGGAGCCTCTATGAAACTCTACCTACAGAGTGAACAGAGAAAGAAATGCCTCTTCTGTAATTCTGCCTTCCATTCTGTGATTTTGCGATATCGCCCTATGTCACCATGTCATACATTTGCACATTTAATGCCTAGTGGCTAGTTTGGCACGAGAAAATATTTATTTAGCACAGCTGCTTTGTTGTTGTTAGCGATGCTGGGTCAGGCGTGTGTGTGCTGACCAATCAGGGGAGACTAGATATTCTGGAGGCAGGGCCTTAAAGAGACAGGAGCTACAAACAGAGCGTTCCAGATGGAGGGAAATACATACTATGTCTCCTCTAAGAGAAGATGTTGTAATAGAGACTAATATAATTAACATCTGGAAATCTGATTACAGATCCCTCCCATTTTGATCGCTCATGTTCATCATCTCACCATGCAATGAATTATATAGTTTATGAAACCATCGGAACATGCTGCTCAAATCAATTAATCTAAAAGAAATAACACCAAAAATGTACTCATATGAGATTTTAGCATGTTGTTTCAGTTATCAGCAAAAGAAAACTGTTTAGAATATTAATTATACATTTGCTAATCGTGATCTCTTTTGTCATTTTTTTCTAGAAACATGTTTCCTCCGAACCTTATAGAGGCTTGTACCAAACAGGTAACTCTCAGTCCCATCACATCCTCTTGTGCAGTTTCATGAAATGTTTTATTTCTTAATTGTCTCACTTCAGCATGTCCTCATCAGTACCTGAGGGCATGTTTAGGATTGTTCAAAGCCCCGGACAGTACAGGGTTTCTATTTCTTTTGTATTCGGGTATTGACATTGTCATCCCTGTGGACTGGAGATGAGAGATCTCTGTTACACTGGAGATAAACTTAGAAAAAAGAAAAGTAAAGCACACTGTAATGAGTTGCTGATTGCTGGATGTAGAGTAGAAAGTAGAGAGAAGTGTTGCGTACTCTTTGAAATCGGATTATGTTTCAGGCCTTTTTCAAGATCAGCAGAAGAATGATCCTGAAGAGGGCCAGAGACCTGAAACGTCATCAGATTAAGAAGGAGAATGCATTTGGAGGAGTATTTTCACTTCTTTTCTACTTTCTACACTGGAAATAAACATCATACTAAAATTTCATCTTAACAGACATCCGTCTAAAAAGATCAAAAGTAATTCTATCAAGTATTAACTCAATCTCTGCTTCTAGATCCAACATAAATATTGCAGAAAGGGTTTTACAGTAATCATTACAGACAAGGATGGGACTTTTTTCATGGGCACCTAATGATCCGATCATTCTTAATTTGGCGCAGCCCAGTTGTGTACCGAGGCCCATCTCTCACTGCCACTTTCACTTCCTCATTCCAAGACATTGTGGACAGACAGAGGTAGTAGTGGGATTGTACAACTCTGTGTACCCGATGGTTTTACAGGAACTTGCAAGCACAAACAACTGCATTCTGAAATGCAGAACATGGACAGAAATGTGCCATGTTATTCTTGCAGTGATGTATTTGTAAAATGTTACCTCCCCCAGGGATCAATCAGTATTTAACCAGTCCTCTTTACTTTTTTTAAAAACCCAGTTCAAGACGCAGTATGCCAAGAGAGTAGTCCAAGTGACGATGACGGTGAACGACTCGATATTCACGCTGAATGATAGCCGGGAGTTAACCCGGGAGGAGATGATCCCAGTGCCGGGGTCGGTGAATGGAGTCAACGCTCTTGGCCTGGTGGTTTTCTCCATATGCTTTGGTCTGATCATCGGGAGCATGAGGGAACAGGGACAACCCCTGAAGGACTTCTTCGACTGCCTCAATGAGGCCATTATGAGGCTGGTCGCCATCATCATGTGGTAAGTACCTGACAGTACAGACTGACTGAATGACATGATGGGCCTTTCAAATACAAGTTCACAGTAACACTCAATCAATCCTCAGGTATGCCCCGATTGGTATCCTGTTCCTGATTGCTGGTAAGATCGTGGAGATGGACGACATCACATCCATGGGCGGCCAGCTGGGAATGTACACAATTACAGTGATTTGTGGGCTGCTCATCCACGCCATCATCGTCCTGCCAACACTGTACTTCCTGGTCACGAGGAAGAACCCCTTCGTTTTCATAGGTGGGCTGTTGCAGGCACTCATCACCGCCCTGGGAACGTCCTCCAGGTATGTGTGTATGTTGTCCTCTCTTATGCAACACTCGCTTCGATGCTTGAGATAAAACAAAGTGATGGAAAGGAAAATTGTGGTTATTATATAAAGTACAGGGAGTAATAATAAGTGTATTTTCAAGTAAAAGGGACATTCAATCAACAAACTGCAGTACTTGCGACCAAACTGTTGTAATTATGTCCCACTCACACTGATGAATGCCTCGTGATTTATTACCTATCACCTGAATTGACTGGTTAGTGTTGAAGCACTCACAGCAATTCACTAACTTGCTGTATTATAAAGGAAGCAGGGTTTATTTTACCCTTCGTTCGTTTTATGCTGTGTTTTTTAAAACTCCCCCTCTCTCTGTCAACGTCCCTCTCCCTCTGTCCTTTCTCAGTTCGGCCACATTGCCCATCACCTTTAAATGCCTGGAGGAAAACAACAAGGTGGACAAACGCGTGACCCGCTTCGTGCTTCCAGTTGGCGCCACCATAAACATGGACGGCACAGCTCTGTACGAAGCCCTCGCAGCCATCTTCATCGCTCAGGTCAACGATTATGACCTCAACTTCGGACAGATTCTCACCATCAGGTATGTGACGTACTGTACATTGTATTTGTTTTGTTCAAGTTAAAGGGTTTTATGAATGACATTCACCTCCAGCAGATGAGATCTGGAGCACTAGTGTTTTATTGCTCTCTTCAAGCAGACAAACCAGACTCCATTGACAAAAACAGCAATTTTATCTGACAAATAATCATAAAATGCAATTGATGCAAACTTGACAGAAACAATACAAAACTCACACAAACCATCTTGGTTTGTGTTTCCACTGTTCCAACAATTACCAGCTGTTCTTCAATCTGCCAGATCACCTATAGCAAAATTGATAAAAATTATTAGCTTGCTAGCTATCCTGCTTATGCTAAATATCCAAAACATCAAGTACAATATGCTCTAGGTTGTATATAGAACCCTTAAATGGATCCAAAAGTATTTCATTCAGTAAATCCGGCCTTCTCTGAGAGTTCAATCTGTTTTGGATGTCCACAAGAATATTTCTGTTACATTTCTATTTCATTATGGCAAGAAATACCACTACCACTTAACCCAAGTGATGGACGTCCAAGTCTCAAAACCGCAGGTGACAGTTTAAATGACTTTCTAACCACCAGTCTCACTATCTGACAGGAGACAGATGCGGGGTATAACATTTCAGGTGGGGGAATGTATTTAATTGACCTTCCTCACAATCGAGAGGTCAACACGGGAGCATGTGTGTCACAATGATTGATTCCTAGACAATTTAAATTTCTCTCCATTTTTCTTCTTGTTTTTTTCGACTGTTCCCATCAGCATCACAGCCACGGCAGCCAGTATCGGAGCAGCTGGAATCCCTCAGGCAGGACTGGTCACCATGGTGATAGTGCTAACATCTGTAGGCCTGCCCACCGATGACATCACCCTCATCATCGCAGTTGATTGGTTCCTGTGAGTATCAGCTTTATGAGGAACCCTGCGCTTGGGCGTGGGTTTTGAGAGGAGTGAAGAGGGTTTAGACGTGGGAGGGGAAATATCGTGTGGCGTAAAATTCAATCAGGTTCCATCCGGGAGGGTTTTAGGGGGTTTTACGGGGTCCAAACGGTGAGCTGTGCACTCTCGACTGGATTATGGGACAGCTTCCAGAGACACTCCCCTCACATTCCACGTCCTTCAATCCATCTGGTTTTTATTCAGTTTGCGGTCAATCCCAGTGCAACACCCCACTTCCTCCAATCGTGGGGTCTGAAAGATTAGCTGGAGCGCTTCAAACTACGCCTCCAGTTTTTTAATCATATTTTCTCAGGTACACACACGTTAACAGATAACGACAGCGATGTCCTGTTTTGTGTTGTCTCTCTGCTTTGTCTCGTCCTATGTCGCCTTTATTTCTCTCGTCTTGACTTCTTTCTGTTGTCTTAGTTTACCTGGTGTTGTTTTTGGGGCTGTTTTTTCTTGTTTCATCTTATCTTGTCATGTCACTTTTTGTACTCTCTTCTGTTGTCTAATCTTTTCTTATCTTCCCTTTTCCTTATTTTGGGTTCTCGTTCTCTCGTTTTGCTCTTCTCTTCTCTTGTCTCGTTGTGTCCTCTCTTGTCTCATTTTCAGCTTGCCATCTTTTGGCTTGTTTCATCTTGCCTTGTATTGTTTTGTCTTCTCTTGTCTTGTTTCACCTCTCTTTTGTCTAGTTTTGTTTTGTCTTCTCTTCCCCATTCTTGTTTCATCTTGCCTTGTCTTGTCTCATCGTGTTTTATCTTCTCTTGTTTTGTTTTGTCTCCCATTGTCTTGTTTCATCTTGCCTTGTCTTATTTTGTCTTGCTTTTCCTGGTTTTGTTTTGTCTTCTCTTGTCTTGTCTTATTTTGACTTGTCATTTTTATCTTTTTTTGGTTTATCTTCATTGAACCTTTTTGTTTTGGTTGTTTTCACCTGGTTTTGTCTTCTCTTGTCTCATCTTGAAGCAATTTTCTTTGTCTTTATCTTGACTGGTCTTGTATTGACTTGTCTTATCTCGTTATGTCCTCTCTTGTCTCATTTTTGCCTTGTCTTATTTTGTTTTGTCTTGTCCTGTCTTGTTTCATTTGACCGTGTCATGTTTTGTCTTGCTTTTCCTGGTTTTGTTTTGTCTTCTCTTGTTTCATCTTGCCTTTTTTTGTTTTGCTGAGTCTTATCCTCTCTTGTTTTGTTTCTTGTTTCTGTCTTATTTTGACTTGTCTTTTTTGATCTTTTATCATATCATTTGGTTTAGCTTCATTGAGCCTTTTTTTTGTTTTGGTTGTCTTCACCTCTCTTGTTTTGTCTTCTCTTGTCTCATCTTGAAGCAAATTTCCTTGTCTTGTTTAGTCTTGTCTTCTCTTGTCATGTCTTGTATTTTTATTGGTCTTGTATTTTCATGCCCTACCTCCTGTCCTCACCTGTTCTCTCTATTTTCTCCAGGGACCGATTGCGCACCACCACCAACGTCCTCGGAGACTCCATCGGTGCAGGTATAGTTGAACACCTGTCGCGTCACGAGTTGCAGAAAAAGGACCCCGAGTTCGGCAACTCGGTGGTGGAGGAGGCGGACAAGAAGCCGTACCAGCTCATCTGCCAGGAGAATGAGTACGAGAATGAAAGGCGTCCTGACAGTGAGACCAAGATGTAGGCAGAGAGGGCGACAGTTTTGTACGAGGTTGCATATTTTCTTAGAAGGAACATTGCACCACACTGAACCACATTCTCGATGAAGCTTTTCTTAATTTGCCAACCTTCAAGGTTAAATTTTTATCTACAGCTAGAAAATAATTCAGCCAAGACGAGTTCCACTAACGTGCGAGGTGTGAGGTTCTCCTGACACACTTGAAATGGTTCACTGTTGCATCGTTGTTGTTTTTTTTTGTTTTTTTTATAAGGGTTTGCGCTGTGACGTTTCCTAAGAGTACTACATGTATCTGCCATAGGGTGGCAGCCGTTTACTATTCAGAATGAGCTACTCGGTGCGTGCCACATCCAACTCCTCTCAAAACTGTGTTGACTAATCTCACCCACTAGAGGTCAGTATCGCTGTGAGTCTGAACACCGCAGCACATCACAAACCACACTTCTACAGGCTTTGGCTTTACGTAAAAGGTGTTGCATTTGTTTTGTTTGAGTGGTGTTGTGTATGGAGGATGTATGTGAAGTGGAAAGTGTTGGATATCATGCACATACACTGGGGTGACCAACTGCTTTAATGAGGAAAAAAGGGCTGTCTATTTACAAACCTCTGTACAGAGACCGCTGGCTTTATTTGCTATGATGTGGTGTACAAATTCAACTGAATGAATTAATGAATGAATGATGGCACGAATACGCCTGGTACCTACCTGTCTAAACCTGTAAGTGCTTTTATTAGAAGCTGTCTGATCATCTTGGCTCCCGTCCGGCCCCTCAGACCTGTCTTCACAATCATTATCAAAACTGACGAACCAAAATACTCGGCAAACTGTAAAGTTGCTCTGCTGAGAATCCAAACTGTTGTTAAATCAGAATAAGCCATTAACTAATAACCAAAACAATGGACCAAAAATATTATCCAAATTTGGGTACAGCTTAATTCAATCATACCCACCCAAAACCCAAACATTCCGTTAACCCGCACAATAATTCAGCACTGTTTCAGTAGGAAGATAGTACTGACTAAATTCTGATACTGACATAGAGCGCAACATTTATTGGTGTTGAGCAGTTTTCTCGCGCTAAATTACTAAAATGGTAGTCGGGAAATGTAATTTTCCTTTTTTTGGTCTTGTCTATTCAGATATTCTTTAGATTGATAAAATCTGATGTTTATTTTGATCTGATTTTGTATGAATGCACGTCATGAAGTCATGAATTTCACTTAATCCCCCGTGTTTTGTTGTAGCTAGCTTGAATTTTGCGTTTGTTTTTAATTCAGCATGTATTAGAAATGTAACATTTACATAGAAGTTGCTCTGTATAGAAGATTTTTTTTCTGAATATACTGTGCTTGTATAGAGAATTTGTAGATAAACGTGTACATTAACTGTAGATTTAATTTGTAAAGGGGTTACTTGAGGATTGCACATGTGAAGATGCTGTAGCCGTGCTCTTGTCGTACCTTGTGACCTAACTAACAATCTCTCTTGTTCCTTTTTTATAAAAAAAAAAAAACCCACGCAAAACTGGCTGATTTTAGGGACCAAATGTTTTTCCTTTGTCACACTTGAGGAAATGGAACAATTCCTTTTGTTTACAGTTGCTGGTGTCCCTCTAGAAATGACTGTTTCTCCCCTGAATTCACACGTGATCGCAAAACGACATGACTGCAAAAAATAGTTGTACTTTTATCCTGCATGGATTCTTTTTTAATAAAAACAAAAAAATGAAATCAGTGTTTGTGTATTTATCACTTGATAATCTGATATGTGGTTTTATGATCTGACGTGTATACACATGTTTTAAAACCATCTTTACAAACATACACATACTTGAGATGTTAAGAGGGATGTGATGTACAGATACTAAATAGCTTATTTGCTGTAATCTGAGGGTAGTATCTTGCTTTAAGAATCCAGCATGTATCCAACTGAATCAATGTCCAAACCTAATATATTAAAATAATATAAGAAGATGATTTTCAAAAGATACGGGAATATATGGATATGGGTGTGTATGTAAAATATGTTTATATATAATATGCGATTTATTGTACATCAAGTTTTATACAGCGTAAGAAGGCACATAGATCAGGAATGGAAGCAAATTGCTGATGATTAATAGCTGTGTTGTAGAGAAGAGGTAGGATTAAATAAGTGTATATAACTATATATAACTATAACTATAATTTAATTATAATAATTTCTTCCTACTCCTTTTTTTTGTGTTGCTTTGTTTTGTTTCGCTTTGGTTTCACACATCCAAAATAAATTTGCAGGATTTAGGAGTTTATTGGCAAAAATGGAAAATAAGATTAATCATTATGTGTAATTATTATTTTCATTGGTGTGTAATCACCTCAGACTTAAAACAAACCTTTTATATCTACAGAGGGAGCCGGTCCTCATCCAAACAGTCCACCATGTTGCACCACCATGTAGAAAGAGCCTTTCAAATGCTTCGTATTATTTTCTTTTTTAATGAGGGGTATTCAGTTGGTTGCAGATGCCACTAAAGTCTACACACTTGATCAATGAAGGAACATAAGTGGCTGTTGGTGCCGGAGGAGAGAGCAGCTCGTATTCTCCTGCAAGACTGTGAAGGAAACAGTCATAACCATCACTCTTGGAAATGATGCTACAAACCAGGAAATGTTTGTATGTTTTCATCCAACACAGCACAGGAGTCTCTCAGAACACCCGCCATGTTTAACAAATGCCAATGCTGACACCTTGAGGTTAAACAGTGAGCTGATCTTCTTCAGCACCATTTTTGCTTTGCACCAAAACAGCCTGTAAATTAGGGGAAATGCCTCTAACTGTGAGAATCTTAAATAAAAGTAAAAAAAAAAAAGGGGAAACTTTTGCAACGAGCAATAATTCTGATCAGTCAGGATTTAATCTGATTTAAGTCTGATTTAAACTCTATATGTGAAAAATAACCCAAACTATACATATACACTGCACTACTGCTACTCCCCCAGACACAATTGATATTGTGAGCCCTCATAGTATATGCTCCACTTGATTTATATCACAGCTTGTGAGCTGCAGATTGGATAATATGGAAAAAACAAAACAATACAAAACAAACACCATATAATCAGCCTTTAAAATAGTAGGCTGCGCATTCAATTATACTGTAATGAGCGTAAATACAGTAACACTTAGAGAAGGGTGATTCTGTATGATGAGTACTTTTAACACTGTACATATGTGTTGCTAATAATACAGTATTTCACTTTAACTTGCAGTGGAATATTTTGAAATAGAAGAATAGTAAAGGTTGAATACTGCTCAAGGATGAGTGCTTCCTTTAGGGCCTAACAGATATATTGTAAAATGAATGTGTATTATATGGACGATATATATTCATTGTTTTTTTTTATTAATATTTAAATAATTAAAAGATGATTATATTATTGTATGAAGGATTATTTTTGTAATAAATAGACTATGTGTGGTAATTCCAAGGCCTGTTTCCTCATCAGGGTTTTAAAACTGAATAACATTAGTTGATATTTGTATATAATCTGTTTCTTTAGGTGTTTTCAGTCGGAGTAGAGAACATAAAGTTGTATTACAGCGCAGTCTAGCGACACCAGCACGACATGTTGCATGGCATTTTGTTTGGCGCCGATGGAGGGAGTCACTCCTGAGATCTTTGGTCAGTCAGACGGCAGAACTTCCGGTCGGCATTTTGTTCTACGAGAGGAGAGCCTCTTGATGATCGCAACAATCGTCATATTTCTCATTTACTGTCGAAATTGGCTGCACTCATTGTTTACGTCGGCGCAGACCGACTGAAACTCCGAAGAACGAATGTTTCCCCATGAATGTACGCCGAAACATTCACCCTTGAGTGACGGAAGACGAACGAATCAGTCCGACCCGGATTATTGTTGATAGCTAGCAAGCTAGCTCGGCAGCTAGCTGGCAAGCCAATCGAGTTCCTTCTGGAGGAGCTGCGAGAGAGAAGAAAGGGGGAGCTAGAGATACGGACACGGACACAAACCAAGCTAAAACATTCCCCTCCCTTTGAGCACAACATCCGAAGGTAAATACAATCACCTGTCTTTCTTTATTAACCAAACTTTTTTTAATTGCGATTATTAACAATAACATTAATCAATGTTCTTCTGCAAGACCACCTACGGCGTCGTTAACCATTGACCGGGAGGTAACGGAAGCTAGCGAACTAGCCAGCCGAGCTAGCTAGGTGTGTTTTTGCTCCACCAAGGCGCACGGCCTCAACTGGATGTCATTTGTCGAGCCCGAGGATTGGGCCGTTGCCACGGAATTAAGAGTCTGTGCCGCTGCATTTACATCTACCCACATTAACCCGTCGCGTTTTCCCCGATCTCAGGGGGAATTTCATTAACATTAATTAACCCCGATTAGCGCTTCCTCGTATTATTTGAATTGAACGGTTAGAAGCTAACCCACAACAGTTAGAGCTAGTTAGCTTAACTAGCTAGCCATTAAAACACGACTATTGTTGTTTGCGAATGTTGGGTAGATAGCGTTAGTAATCTTAGCTGCGATCGTAAACGGCAACAGTGGCAGTTGGCACGAAAGATCCAGGCAGGCAACTTCTTAGCAGTGTAGCAGTTAGCGTTGTTGGTTTTGTTCGCAAGTAGCGGGCTGCAGCCTGCAAATCAGCTAAGATAAACAGTTAAATTGATGCTAACATAAATTATAAACAGCCAAATGGCTCGCTTGTCATTATTTTTGTGCTATTCGACTCGTAAATGTGCACTTTAGTTTGCTGGAGCCTCTTGCAGGGCTGATGTTGGTTTTGGTTGCTAACCTGTTTTGAAATGTTTTGACTGACGACTGACTGAGCACAAGCTACGTTGCCTTTAGCCACAGTTACTTTGCTCCCAAGAGTTTGCAAGTGAGGTTAATGTTGTTAGCGGGAATCGCCGTTTTTTTTGTTTGTTTGGTTGATTGGGTTTTTTTGCGTCTTGCCAAAACACGCACAGCTGATTCAATTCGATTGCTTTCTGCATTTAGCCCAGTTTGCAGACAGCGTACGGTGCTGCTGGAGGATGCAGCCCCCCACTACTGCCGCCACCATCACAGTGCATCTGTTCCTTTGTGCTGCCTCCTGCCTGTCAGTCTCACAGCTGTCAGCCAAGCCCCTGCGCACGGAGGAAGAGCACATAGGACCGAGCATGCTAACGTGAACAGCTAGCTAATGTAATGTTTACAATATCCATCTGTTGATCCTCTGTAACAGTTCCGTGCTGCAGAATCTGTTGCACCCACTCGCTGTTCGGCCTGAATGATCGCATGCCATTGAAGTTTGTTTGCAACAGTGTGTTGACAGATTCGGTGGCAGCAGCAGCACTCTGCAGAAGTTGCTGAACAAATCGTGCATTTCATTAGTCATTAGAAGTATTTCACATGTGGTCAACAGTGCTACATACTGTTGCATCAAGGACTTTCTCATTGCAAATATGAATATGTGTGACAGCAAATATTGAGATGCTCTATCTGGTACTGTTTTGTTTGGCATAGTTTTTAAGGTTTCCTCCCGTAGACACAACTACACCTAAAACACAGTTTTTATTTGCATTATTTGAGTGTGATGCAGAGACGTGTTCTCTTTCAACAGATATAAGGAGTAGGAATTTTTATCTGAAATGTCAGTGAGTCCACCCGAGACTGCCCAGAATTCTTCGAAAAGGTATTATTACAATGGTTTGATTCATTTGTCACCCATTCTTGTCACTTCATCGAAGCAGCTTAGAATGTTACTAACATGTTTTGAGGGCTTTGTGGCTAGTACGTGTAATTATTGTCTTTTACATTTGCTGATTATAATATGTAAACACATTCATCATAACGTGTCACGGGGAGTAATTTAGATAGAAAGAGCACCCTGCGCTCGCCTTCCCCTGGCTTGTTTTAACAGGCATATTTATCCATGAAGTGTAGGCTGCGTTTAGTTATACTCAGAGCTGCAGCTTGCTTTTCCCTCTGCTTTTCTTGGACCTCTTGTACAGTCTTATTCAAGAGGTCAAGGCCACCTAACAAGCAAAGGGATTTAAGACCAATTAAGTGCTACATAGGGGCCTAATTTGTACATATCTATCATAATAAGATGTGAGCAAAGACTCCTATGCTCAGAAATTAATGAAAGGGTGTAGGGTCTTATAGTTATAACACAAAGATTTATGGCAGTTGCGTACTTATTTAGTTACTTACAGTGCTGGCAATTTTAAGTGCATATGATAAGTAAAATCCATTCAGACAAGAATTGAAGAGTAAATGCAGGAATAATGTTGTGTACTCACACATTGTGTCTGCTGTATTTACCGTCAGAATGTCTCATTCACTAGAGGAAACTGTCACTGAGGCTGGTGATTATTTATAAAAATAAATATATGTACACCGGTGGTGGCAGCATGATTCATAAATATAAACTTAGTATTTCCTGAGAAGCCCCGCTGTTTCGTTTATCCTAATAAGTCCAAAGTTTTGAAACGCAGTAATGTTAATACTGTGTTGTTGTGTATGCAACTCTTTTTAATGTTTCTGTTTTGATTTTTTTCCATGCAAAGATTGCATTGGTTTCTATTTTTCTGGTAGCCACCCAGATGTATATATAATGCATATCTGCTATTGGGGGAATCCAAGTAATCTGACATGACGTTGGAATGTGCTATAATATGCATCTGTCGGTATACTGAGGCTTGATTATGCCTTATTCAACATGTGTATAGAAAACAACAGATAACACTAATTTAAAAACGTTTTCACCAGTAGATTGGACTCGGACGATTCATTGTTGATTTGCGCCTGCTTGCAGTATATACCATTGTAATAACATATCGAGCAGCAGGACAGCGTAACAGTTGGTGACCTTGTCCTCTTATTGTATCGCCTGGATTCAGTCCTGTTAATTTGTTGAACATCTTGAGTGAGAGCACGAAATTCCTGAAGCTGCGTCCCTGTTTTCCAAGTAGAGAGCTCACACATTGGTCGATAACATATATAATTAATAATATACAAGATATACCAGTGAATAAAGATACTTTAAAACGCATCAGTTTATGGTGATTGAAAGATCTAATAAGATGTATTTATTTGTGGCGTACAGACGATGCAGCAGGCTCCGTTTCTCCTTCATAAAACAGTATCAGCACCAGGGCAGACACAGCATCATACACAGCAAATATTTCTGTTTTCACGCTGTGCTTAAGTCCAGCCATTTTATCTCTTTTTAAATAATACTTAATCCTTCACTCAAATCTGTGCATTGTTATACTCCTTGCCTCTCTCCGTTACTCAGGCTTTATTTTGTCCTTCTCTCTCTCTCTCCATGATTAACCTTCCTCTCTTCTAGGTGTCAGGAGATGTGAGGACGGGTGTCGTCCATCGACCCCCTGATCTACCTGTGTATCAACACACTCCCCCACCCTCACCTTCAGCATGAATGGGGATATGCCCCATGTTCCTATCACCACTCTCGCTGGGATCGCTAGCCTCACAGACTGTGAGTGACACACAGCCTTGTAGCAAGCACGTTGTCACAGTTTTTGTTCCGACTCTTGTATCAGTGTGTGAAATGCCAAGCTGAAATAATCTGTCCGAGCAGATGAAAATTTGCAACTGTGATTGCAAATTCTGTCTCTTGCCTTGTCCATCTGCTAGTGTTATCAAAAATAGCGATATTTCTATACATACACATTTTGTGCTGGTTGAGACGGTGTCAGTATTCATTTTCTGCCGCTTCTATACAGCAGTACCAGCACAGGGTTTATTTTGTTAGTTTTTTTTTGTTGCTTTCCGTGAGTCGACACCGCAGCAGTGCCCTCACAGCTCAGCCTCCTCTCACTCTTTTGTTTGTTGTCAAAAGTAAACTTAACTTAGATCCTCTTGTGATTAACACACAACCTTGATATATTTATACCGCAGTATTGAATATCGCTGTTTTAATACAAGTATTGTACCAAATTTAGTTATTCCATTATCTTAACAACATTACCATCTACATATCTTACAGGTCTTAATGTTTTTATCCTGTGTCTCTCTTTCTCTTTATTTTCTTTATCTCCTCACCGCTGTCCTTTCCATCACAATCTCTCTCTTCTTGTCGCAGTGTTGAACCAGCTACCCCTCCCTTCCCCTCTCCCGGCCACCACCACTAAGAGCCTCCTATATAATGGGAGGATCGCGGAGGAAGTTACCTGCCTGCTTGGCTGTCGGGATGAGAATCTGGCCTCCCAGCTAGCCCATGGCCTCAACCAGGTCTCCACAGAGCACATGTGAGTGTATAAGTGAAAGTGTCTATATGGCAAAATTGTGTGAGAGAGATGGGCACTATCTGAGATTAGTCAGGCTGTCAGTGTTGGACTGCAGGGTCTGACATAACTTGGCTTTAAAAATGAGCAGTAAAAATGGGTCACAACATAAGAGAACCCACTGTTGACATGATGGAGATGTTGCTTGGATTTTCTTCACCGATGGACATACAAAAATACTTTTTTTGAGAGATATATATAGAAGGCTTAGCTGTTAAAAATGCATGTTAATTAACCCGAGGGCAAATTTACCTGATGCAGATACTACTCATTAAAAAGTGTTTAAAGTGCATTCAAAGTTTTATCATTCAGAAATGTAGATGAATTTCAGTTCAATGTCTTTGCGGCAGGGGTGTGCAACGAGGCTAATGTTTTTAGCATGTTAAGTGTCTAAAACACATACCTGATGAATCAGTGGCAAATACATTACTGCAGCGATGCTTTATATCCAATTTATATTTATCATAATATAATCAAAGATAATAAGGGATGGCTACAACTACTTGTGTACATTTGCTTAGATGTGAAATTTTCCAGCCCTGTGTTACAGGCTGCATATTTTTAAAATCAGTTATTTATTCATATTTAAATAAATGCAATCAGTGTATGTTTGCATGTTTGTCTAGATTTTAAACATGATTCAGATTTTTTTTTATTTCTCCTAACTAAAGTGTGTGCTGCCTTGTCAGCATTTTACATCGTGAATGAACTTCTTTGTGTGCGTTTTTCAGAGAACTGAAGGACAACCTGGGTAGCGATGAGCCAGAGGGAGATGCACCAGTGCTGCTGCAAACCATGCTGGCCAGGAACCCTGGCATCTTCAGGGAGCAAAGTATGGAGATTCATACCTGTTGCACATTATGGCGTGAAAAGCATACAGTCACAAAGTCGAGCTTCATGTTGATATTCATAAGTAAATGTTTTCTTTTCATTTTGTGAACAGATGTCATGCAGCAGCCAATGGTACAACCATACAAGATCACCCAAAATTCCATGCATAGCCCTGCCCAGTCTGCAAACTTCCAGCCGGCTGCAATTTCTCCCAATCCCCCAAGGTGAGCCTGCTCTGCAAAATTGATTTTCAAATTAATGATTTGTTGTATTTATATGAAGTTTCATGGATCCATTGAAAGATAAAAGAACAATACTGCCTTTAGAGCTGTAAAAGCTGTTTTTTGTGTGTGTGTTTTTTTCTTTTACTTTTATTGTGGAGCTTCCTTTACCTTGCCTGCTGACTTTCTTTCTATCTCTTCTCTCCTCCACTTTGTCCAGCCGGTTTGTGTCACCTCAGACAGGTTCCAGTAGCCGGTATATGGGCCAGCAGAACAGTCCAGTACCCAGCCCCTACACTCCGCAGAGCCCTGCCACTGGTTACATACAGCCGTATTCCCACCAACAACCACCTAGCTATAACCAACACCAACAGATACAACAAGGTGAGAGAATATGTGGGTTGCATGTTCATAGGAGACAGGAGGTTTTTCCTAAAATATGGATTTGTGCTTGTGTGTGTTTGTGGCTGATGTACATTCACTTTTAGAATTAAATATATTTTGTGAGGAGGAGATCTGCTTTATTGATGTGATTTCAGTGGCTTTTGTTTTAAACCGGTAAACTTCAGTTTTGCTTTGTTAAATGATAACATCTAGATTGTATTAGTTAAACATAACTGGGAAGCACATTTAATCTGTCAGGAGGCCATATTATAAAACTAAATCCTTAACTTTTCTCTTCTGAGTGCACTGTGCTTGCTGGTGTTGCACAGTTTGTTGCATGTGATTAGCAGCTCTGGTTTTATGGACAAGTTTGTGGACGAAATTCTGTCCCTGCCTTGTTAATTTGCTGTTTATGTGATTATAACACTTCCTTCATTGCTTCATGTATGAAATAGAGTTTATAAGATTTCACTCATGGAAGTAATGAACAGTAAAAACTTCAAGGATTAGCTGAACCATTTAGATGAATAATTGTATTCAAGGCAGCTGTGTGACTGTTGTGTGACTTTGGCACAGGTATTCAGTATGTCTGATATTATCAGTCAATATTGGCTTATCGTCATTGCTCTGTGTGTTGGCAGATATCTTTTAAAAATGCAGTGCTGTAAATTGCGTCACCCGAAATAATTGATATTTGAAGGGATTTCATGTTATGGTTTTACAGAACAGTAAGAGAAAAGAAGAAGAAAATTGTGGCAGCTACATTTAACATAAATGATTGAAATGTTGATACTTTGCTTTAGAGTGCATTGAATTTTACAGTCCTGATTCACCGGTAAGATATCTGACCAATAGCAGGAGGACCAGCTTTGTTTCAGTCTTGTTGTTTAAAGATGTTTGCCTCTGAATTACGTTCACACCCAATTATATTTCTATGTATAGTTGTTGAAACTTTAGTGATTCTCCTAGCATGTTGCCGGATTTCATGAAACCTCTCTGGCACTCCTGTAAAAACTGAAGCCCCACTTAACCCGTTACGCGAAAAAACATTTTCAAATCCTTACTTCTGTAAATGCTTATTTATTTTACTAGCAATTATTTGGACACAACCATAATTTGTAAGAGAGTGTATAATTTTTTCTGTCATGCTCAACAGTGTTATAATTACCTCACTAATGGATCATTTCAATTTTTTTATTTGGCAGTGTCTGTGACCAGTCCCATGGTTCCAGGTGGCATCCGAAATATCCACGAGGGCAAGGTATCGGGGCAGATGGCCAATGCTGCCAACCACCACTCAGACAGACACGGCACTGAGGACTACCTGAACATTGTACATCGGCTGAGCAGTGAGGTACAGAGTCTAAGCACGTTTATGACCCAAAATTATGAACAGACAACCAATTCATTTTTAAGTGGGTGAAAATTCTGTGTATAAGGGTTTAAAAGCTGAAGAAATGCGTTTTCTCTAAGCCTCATGTGGATGTCACTTTGCATTAAAGTTCCCGCTATCATTTTTCCAGGAAGCAAACAGGCAACTGTCGGCATCCGCTAGCAAGCACTCAGATGAGGGGGGCAACATGGAAAACACTACCAAAACGATAAATAAGTGCAGTGCTATGGACTTCACAACCAGATCTAAAAGGAATTCAGCCACGAGATTTTACAAACTGCCTGAGGCTTAAAAGAAAAAAAAGTCTGGCTGTAGTTCTTAGGCCAGTTATGTAATGTTTGCCAACCAGGTTCAGGAGCTTCTGAATTTGTTGAGCACATTTTTTTGTGTATGTTAAGTTCTACAGTATATACTGTCGGTCTTCATAAAACCCCTCAGAGATCTTCATACTTTCTACTGTTTTCACTCAGCAATTTCCTTAGTTGACACTGATTTTAAGTTGGAACCTCACTAGTTTTTGTCTCATGGTGGGAGGATGCCTACGAGAAAGTGAAAAAAGATTAAGAGAAAAATGCTGTCATAAATGCAATAGACATGCTGACGTGTGCACACCGCCAGGAGGGTCTGCTTCACTATTTGGTATAAAATTAACTGAGCGTTATGGGGAAAGTATGTCAAATCGGTCCCCTTGTTGTGTAAATGTGATGACAAAGTAACGACACAGTGGATTCAGTAATTGGAGAAGCTTAATTTGCAACAATTGGGGAAAAAATTACTTTCGATTACCTGTGTTAGGATATTCTGCAGCACATTTGCACTCGAAGTACAACGTAAAGCTCATAACTGTTAACTTACATCTGTCTTTTCTGTGTGATGTCTAGGAGGGAGACTCCGCCATGAGGAATCCTTCTTTCTCTCTGAGGTCTCCACAGCCTGGCTGCTCCCCAGCAGGAAGTGAAGGAACACCCAAACGTAAGGATACTGGAAAAGCAACTCCAGGATCTGTAATACTAATAATTTGACACACAGCAACAGAATAAGTTGGGGTCATTCAGTCTAAATAGTGATACAAGGGCAGAGATTTACTTTTCATATAGTATGGCTCATTATTAGAGGGGAATGCCTCCTGTAGATATGGTACTGTCTGTTGTCATCGCAGTGCTTTGACTGTTTTGTGTGTTTTGTTCTCCAAACCCTTTGAAGGATAACTTTCTTCTCTCTTTGCTGTTGCTTCCTTCACAGCGGGCTCTCGTCCCCCGCTGATCCTGCAGTCACCGCCTCCCTACGCACCCTCACCGAGGGATGGAGGACCCGACCAGAAACAGCAGCTCCAGCAAAGGAAGAAAGCCCCGGCAGTGAAAGAGGAGAAGGACATGTACGACATTGTAAGCTCTCCAAACAAGGACTCAACGAAACTCACCCTCAAGTTGTCGAGGGTCAAGTCGAATGAGTCCGATCCCCCAGGTGAGTGAAGATCATGGATAGACTTACCTGGCTGGATTCCTATTTTATTCATATGTGGTTTCCTACACCTCTAGTTCAAAACTTAGTCGCTTTCACAAAAGAAGGTATTTTGTGCACATGTCTTTTAATTAGGAAAATTACTTCTTGCCAGCACTTGGAGTACTAGAAACATCTTCGCTTTTAAACACAAGCCTGTAAAAGTGTTCTTTGTTCATGTCTCAGGTGAGGTTATGCCAGGCATGGACTCTGACAATATGGAGGCAGAACTGGGCTTTCAGCAGGTGCCTGTTCTCCAGCAAAACCTGGCGGTCCGGCTGCAGCTACAGCAGCAAGGAGGTGGTGCCAGTGGTCTCCAGCCACCAAGTTCCCCTTATGACGAGGCAGAGCTTGATGCTCTCGCAGAAATCGAAAGGATAGAACGAGAGGCAGCTAGTGAGAAGTGCTCAAAGGAGGTGCAAGATAAAGGTGTGTGAGATATCTCTAAATATGACCATATGGATAAAAACTCATATAAAAATGTTTGAATGCATCAGAGGTTTCATGTTCATGTTGATTTATCTTCACAGACAAGCCTCTGAAGAAGAGAAAACAGGACTCTTTTCCCCTGGAACCAGGCGCAGGGGGACCAGGTGGCCCTACAGGTGCTCCAGGCAGTGGATCAACAGGAGGGGGCAATGCTGGCAAACTGACTCCGCAAGAAGCCACAGCAGCTGGGAACGGTGCCAGCCGGCCAAACCTCATGGTGAGCATCGACCTCCAGCAGGCAGGCCGAGCTGATGGCCAGCTCGACCCCTGTCTGGCTGCCCCTATTCCAGCCCTTGAGGCCCAACGCTGGCCTGAAGAACCAGCTAGTGGGCCAGCTGCAGTGGAGGGTTCTGACACGGCTTTGCAGTTGAAACCAGATGGTCGGCCGGAAGTCATCAAGAACAGGGTCGATAAACATGATGGCAGGAGAGAGGGTCGGGATCCATCAAAGCACCGGCATGATGAGAAGTCCTTGGAAAGACGGGGCGACATGCCAAAGTCATCAAACCGAGGGGAACACGGACGAGACCGAGACCGAGATGCTGACCGAGATAGGAGGCATCGAAGTGAGGCTGGTGGTCGAGATCGACGCTCCCCTGACTCTCGCTGCCGAAGTGACCGAGATAGGTACCGGTCGTCTTCCACTGGAGAACCTGGTCGGAGTGGCAATAGACAAGATGGTTCCAAACCGGCGTCATCTGCTTCTGGTGCTAAACTTCCAGATTCTTTCCCTGCGCATCTCCTGGGAGGGCATAGTGGCGCACTGAAGAACTTCCAGATCCCTAAGGTGATCTGGTCCGACCCAAACCAAATATCTACCCACCTACCAATCATTCAGCTCTCACTGCCTGCAATCTCACAAAAATCAAATCACACCACTGCTCACTCTTGTTTACGTTTTTGTTTTCCCATTTGTAAGCCTTTTGTTTATTCCTGGGATTGGTTATAAAATTCTGTTAACACATTAACACACACCTAACCATCTGTTAAAAGTAGAAGAAATTGTTTTGTCTTTAGTCCTGTGTGTGTGTGTGTGTGTGATCAAAAGCAAGTACCTTAAAGAAAGGCTCCACTGATTTTTCCAAGATTTTGCATGAGGCTAAATGTGTACTGAAGGAATTCAACCTCAGTAATGCAAAGCCCAAGAACTGGGACTTAAAGAAAACATTTTACTAAACACTCAAACTTCTGTTGTTTTCAACCCTTTGTACAGTATTTACTGTCAACAGTGTTCAGAGATGCCCAAGCCGGTTGTTTTTAAGTTTGTAGCCTATCACCGACATAGTATGCCAACTATAAATGACATGTCCACCAAAAATGTGGCTGTGTGCCTGAAAGGCCATGGTGCTTTTTAGTTGAAGTTGAAATAGAAAGGTTTGATAGTTGTCGTGGTTGGAATTTACCACTTACGCTACCTCTGGAGGGTTGAAAGTAGCTTCAACAGTTTGGTTTAAGAGGCTACAGGTACAGTTAAGGTAGACGAAATCGGAGTATAGTAACAATATTTCTTATTGTTTTACATTACATTGTTGGTAAATGGCTTGCTTTAATAATGAAGTATAAATTCAACGTTTGCTTGCTGGTTAGTCAGATGCTCCTCTCTCTTGATTTTTTTTTTCCAATCAGTTTGGAATTCTGTTTTTTTAGTCATACAGACCTGCATCTCTGTCCTGTCTGCTGCCAGTCTGTGCAGCATAACTAGCTACCTAGCTTAGCAAGTGCTTTTAACTCATTGGTAAACCAACTGAATGCAATGCACATAACAAGCAGAAGAGCGATATGAAGCTGCTGAGTTTCTGTCTGTCAGTGTGTTTACATGACACTCAAGAAAACCGAATTACTGGGTTAGTCCGACTATGATCAGATTTTTAAGATGCATGTATACACCTTAGTCTGACTAAAATCGGACCGGATTGGATTACTCATAGTCTGATTAAAACACATAGAGTATTCGATTGATAGTCGCATTACTAATGCATGTATACATTCCATCAGATTGGATTCGGATTTTTGCATTACTCACTCGAGATTTTTTTTCCTGGGGCTGTGAGCTGGAAATAGAAGGACGGCGGCGGCGTCTTTCCTCCGAAATCACTGCAAGCAAGAGCCCCATTGTGCATCTAGTTTGTGTAATTATCATGTACGCCATATACAAAATGTACAAAGATGTGGCTTTGTCTTGCTCTTCGAACACCATCTTTCTTGAATGCTGAGGCTGTTTGTTATCGCTGGTGACGTAAAGAGATCAGCCGGAGGTGGCTTTGTTACCACTAGTTGAAATGGGTACAGCGCCACCTATCGTATGTATGACATGCTTCGGGCCAATAATTCGATTTTCTCACTGGCATGTATACTCGGACAAATCCAGTTGTCTGACTGAGTAGCATAGTCAAACTATGGCTGTAATCTGACTTAGCTGTGCATGTGAACGTACTGAGTGACATGTATGTACACAACTCAGATATTAGCATTGGTGTGCTAATATATTGCAATGTAACTTTGATGAACAATGAACACATTCACAACCAATTTGTTGCCCCTCATGGGAGGGGAAAGTTGTTTTTTACTGGCACCGCAGTGTCGACCATTTATCATGTCCTGACTGTTACTTACAACATGTAGGGAGATTTTAAAAAAACAGTGGAGTGTTCCTTTAAGTATTTTTATATCGGAACTATGCTGGAAATTAACATAAAAATCACTTATCTCATGTCAGTTTGATCCATTGTTTACATTTTATTATCTTGTGTGATTTTTTTCTTTTCTTTCCTTTTTCTTTTTCTGTAAAAACACCTTTTGTATTTCTGTTCAAAAAAGTGTGATTTTTTAAATTTTCACTTTGTTTTTATTGAAATTTGAATTTTAAACTGGACAATCTCAGAGAGCTTTCCTGACCCCTCTTCTGGTTTTTTCCCCCCTTCAGATCAAACGTGACAAGGAGAGCAGTGGGCCACCTGAAGGTCAGTTGTGGGGCCAGCCAAAGGTGAAACTGGAGAGGCTGGGTTTGGTGCAGGACTTTGAGAAGAGGCCCAAGCCTGTAGTGCTTGTGAAAAAGCTCTCCATCGACCAGATCCAGAGGATCATCCGGCACAGCAAGTCTGGAAAGAACAGAATCTCTAAATCTGGCAAAAGTAAGCACAAGAAGTTATGAAACTGCATTTAACTAACATTACAGCATGCTTCACTCTGTACTATGTTTTATAAAGGCTCCAACAAAAAATACATTATTAATGATTAATTATTTTTAAATTTTTGTTAATAATTTAAAAATAATTTTTACATTTTTTTTTCCCAGGTGGTATGGACCCGGCAGTTCTGAAAGAGCTGCCCCCAGAGCTGCTGGCCGAGATTGAATCAACCATGCCCCTTTGTGAAAGGGTAAAGATGAACAAGAGGAAACGAAGCACTGTAAATGAGAAGCCTAAATATGCTGAGGTCAGCTCGGATGACGACTTTGATCCAAATGAAGAGTGTGAGTCAAATAATGGACTTCTTGTCGGTTCTTGGTGGAAATCTTTGAACAAGGTTTTGTTGTTTGATCTCAGAAATATTCTCAATATTTAATGAACAGTTGAAGCCTGTTAAGATTACTATTTTCTACACTTCTGTTTATTTTTGGATACTAGTATGCCGTTGTAAAGGGTTAGTGCTATTCTCATATAAAAGTATTTTCTTTATGTCTAAACTCTACAGCTGCAAGGAAAAGGCAACGTCGAGACAAAGACAGGGCCTGGGACATGGAAGAAAGGGAGCGTCGTGGCTCGGGCGAACATCGGAAAAGTGGGCAACGGGACAGTCGACGAGGTTCAGGTAGTCGCTACCGAGACTCCTCAGATGAAGAGTCACCACCACCAAGCATGAGTGAAGGTCTGTATTAAAGTCAAGTGCCACAGCATTTCAAATGAAGTTTCTCTTTCTATTGATAAGTGTGTGACGGTGATAGAACTGCATAGAGCATCTTTATTTGGTTTTCAGTTGAAGCTAAAGTCATATTAGATTGGGGAGCACCGTTCTTATGTCCATATACAGAACATTAGATACAGAAGGGCTTGTGGCCATTAAAGAAAAAGTGCTGGCAGGGCTGAAGCACTGCGGTGAGGGAAAAAATGCTGCATGTTTAACGATACGTCGACAGAGGCTTGACTAAACAGCTAACTACAAGCTTACAACCTGCAGTGTCATAAAAGCAAAGGGTTGTGAAAATGTGATGACACCAGTGCCTTCCTGAAAATTTCAGATATTTTTAACTTTCACTGCAACTGCACCCTGAAAAAATGCTATGGAGGGCTAAGTGACACAGTATCACGATATATATTACTTGTCAGTGGGTTAATGTAACTAATTGAAACCTAGAAAACAGAGGGTTGCTTGAAAGTGTTTGTTATCTGGCAGAGTGTTTTGAGTCCTGCTACAACTGTTTATGAAAATTGTGTGTTGCTGAAGAGTTAAGGAGTCTCAAAGCCTGAGGAAAGAAAGGAAGGTGCTCTGTTTGGTGGTACGACAGCAGATACTTCTGTATCTTTTGCCAGATGACAGAAATGTGAACAAATGAAACTGCAGAAAATGAACAAGATGAAACATGTCTTTACTCAGTTGCCAGAAAAATGAAAATGAAGGAAAAGCAGAAGAAACGGAAAGCTTATGAACCTAAGCTGACCCAAGAGGAGCTGATGGACTCTTCCACATTCAAGAGGTTCTTGGCAAGCATTGACAACATACTGGACAATCTGGAGGATGTGGATTTTACTACCATGGGTAAATATCAGTGCTGACAAGTCAATGTTGAAACTCTGAAAGGAAACTTGCTGTATTTCATTGTGATTTTGTGTTATGGTTTTCCCAACAGCAGATGATGATGAGATACCTCAGGAACTGCTGCTTGGTAAACACCAGCTGAATGAGCTCGGCAGCGAGTCGGCCAAGATCAAGGCCATGGGCATCTCTAGCAGGGTACTGCAGTTTGTTGATATAGAAACTTGTGTTAAAGCATTGTGGATATGTGATGCTGCTTCAGATTGTATTTCTAAATAATTGTTTCTATTGCAGATCCCTTCAGACAAGCTGGTGAAGCTACTGAACATACTGGAAAAGAATATCCAGGATGGAGCCAAACTCACCACCCTGATAAACCACGTGAGCTCCCTTTCTTTCTTTCTGTCTTGAATGTTCTTTGCAGTGGTATTTAACAAAGACATTTGTATTTAATGTAGTGAAGAAATCTATTCAGTATCTGTGTTCCAAAATATATAAACACTAATTTCTTGTAGAGATGCTACAGAGGAGGTTTTTTTTGCTTGAATGAATAAAAGCCTTCCACCTCCAGATCGTGTTTTATTTCTGTAATAACACATTTGCCATTATTTCCCCTTCTAACCTCAGGACCATGATGCTGAAGATGAGGAGAAACTCTGGAGAGACCTGATAATGGAGAGAGTCACAAAGTCAGCGGATGCCTGCCTGACAGCTCTTAACATCATGACCTCGACGCACATGCCCAAGGCTGTCTACATAGAGGACGTCATAGAGCGAGTGCTGCAATTCACCAAGTTCCATCTTCAGAACACACTGTATCCACAATATGACCCAGTCTACAGAGTGGACCCGCATGGAGGTGAGGATAAAGAGTGAAACTGAATTGTGGTATGTCGCTGATTGTGTGAGAACCATCAACCAGCTTTGTGGTGAAATAATGAGTGTCAACATGATGATCCAAGGAACTAAGCTAAAAGATGGATAAACATGTCAGCAATTGATCCGGGATGTCTGGAAATTACAGGGTTGTCATTTGACAGTCCTTTTTTGTTTCACTTTATTGGCTTTGCAGACTTGTCCTGCATGGAAGCACATATACCTTTACAAATGATGTACAAATTACAGCTGTCATAAATTCAGCTTCAAGCTTCACAGTGAGCAGAATGTCTTGCGCTGTGGGAGGAAATGCATTTAAAGAAAAACCATAATGAGTCCCTGAATTACTTTTAAGAAATGTCTATTCTGAAGCTGTCAGCCATGTTATTATATACGACAATGTCCCTCTGTGAACATTGAGGTGGTTTGTTTTTATTCTTTTTGTTTATTTTTTTTTTTAATTAATGGAAATGGAAAGAGCTTTTTTGGTATGTAAAATCATGGCATGTGGTGAAAAGGTTTTAATGAGGCTGCTTTTTGTCCATCTAGGTGGTCTGTTGAGCTCCAAGGCAAAGCGTGCGAAATGCTCCACACACAAGCAACGTGTGATTATCATGTTGTACAACAAAGTGTGCGACATTGTCAGCAACATCGCTGAGCTCCTAGAGATCCAGCTACTTACAGACACCACCATCCTCCAGGTAAAGACTGTAATGATTGCAGCCATCAGCCGAACATTTTCACTGCAGTCCATATGATGTTTCATAAAATCCTCTTTTTTTCCCAGGTTTCGTCGATGGGAATCACCCCGTTCTTTGTGGAGAATGTCAGTGAGCTGCAGCTGTGTGCCATTAAACTCGTTACAGCAGTAAGTCTCTTTTTTTTCTCTCACTTCATCTGTTGTTGTTTTTTACACTTTGACTTGTGTGTTTTATCCTTAGATGTGTATTTGATGTTCTGCAAAACTGAGGATAGAGATTGACCACCTTTATTATTTCTTGTCTCCAGGTTTTCTCACGTTATGAGAAGCATAGGCAGCTGATCTTGGAGGAGATCTTTACGTCTTTAGCCAGACTGCCCACCAGCAAACGCTCTCTCAGGAATTTCAGGTAATTTGTTCATGAATTCAAATTGCAGTGAAGGTATACAGCATCAAGTGATGGGCTTGATAAATGTCTGGCCATCAATGTAACAAAATGATAGCAGAGGAACAGCTGAAGATTCTCTGATGTACAACTATGTTGTCCTGGATAATACCGATAATAGTAATTTGTTATTAATCCTGAACTTCTGTTTCCTCAGGCTGAACAGCTCAGATGATGACGGAGAGCCGTTGTACATCCAAATGGTGACGGCTCTGGTTTTGCAGCTAATCCAGTGTGTGGTTCATCTCCCCAACGATAAGGACATTTTCGACGAGTGTGACAAGGTAAGAGTAAGCCAACACATGCAAGCAAGCAAATATAACATATATACACTTGCAGAAGTCATATTCAGACGTACTCACAAGTTCTTTTTCTAACTGTTTTTAGGTGGATCAGGATGTTTTGATAACCAACTCATATGAGACGGCTATGAGAACAGCACAAAACTTCCTCTCAGTCTTCCTCAAAAAGTAATCATTTTATTTTACACTTCCTTGAAATGTGCCATGTATAAGTACATTTGTACAGTTGTATTACTATATTACTTAGGCTGTATTTAAGTATTTATTAACATGTGAAATGCAGACAAAAGCAGAAGAAAAGGCGGAATAACTTCGACTTTGTCCATGTTTCACCCATTTTCCTCCTCATCCACTTTCTTCACTTTTCCCCTCCCTCAGGTGTGGCAGTAAGCAGGGAGAAGAAGATTACCGGCCGCTGTTTGAGAACTTTGTCCAGGACCTGCTTTCGACAGTAAACAAACCTGAGTGGCCTGCAGCAGAGCTCCTCCTCAGTCTGCTTGGTAGACTACTGGTTAGTACGACAGAGCTCTTTCTTTAAATTAGAGATGAAAGTGTGTCTGGGAACCGATGAAGATTTGTTTGCACTGGTGTTTCTTCAGACATTTTTAAAAAGCTATTGACCTGTATACTTGTTCATGGCAGACCTCTGAGCATAATTGCTTTTTGATTTGTGGCAAAGAAGT
This sequence comes from Acanthopagrus latus, assembly GCF_904848185.1. Lineage (NCBI taxonomy): Eukaryota > Metazoa > Chordata > Actinopteri > Spariformes > Sparidae > Acanthopagrus > Acanthopagrus latus. The sequence goes on from NC_051043.1 coordinate 25,779,770, forward strand.
ACTTAACACTTACACAGCCTTAAGTAGGAAATAATTTGTATTTAATGCTTCAGTGGGATCAGTTCATTTTTTGCGTGTCTTGCTGACACCCGTTATGTTTTTTCTCTCCATCCTCCTCTCTCTGTCTATTCTTCCATCAGGTTCACCAGTTCAGTAATAAGCAGACAGAGATGGCTCTGAGAGTAGCATCACTAGACTACCTGGGCACAGTGGCTGCTCGTCTGAGGAAGGATGCAGTCACCAGCAAGATGGACCAGCGATCGATTGATCGTATACTACAACAGGTAGAAGAAAAACTTCACATTTGATTTTTCATGGTGACTGAAATGGTACAAGCAGAAAATGTGTGCTACAGTTGAGTTTTTCTGCTGAATATGGATTGGTTTGAATTACACATTTTGTGATCCCTCTCTCTCTCTCTTTCTCTCTCTGGTCATATAGTCTCCAGGAAACGATGATACCCAGCAGCTGCAGAAGGCTCTACTGGACTACTTGGAGGATAATGCTGAGACAGACGCCTCACTGGTGGTGAGTTTACATTAGACTGACTGAGCGACTTCAAACACTCTGGGCTTTATATCTGAAATTTATGTGCATGCTTTTTGTTCCATAAATGGGCTGTTAAGCCACACATGGAAGCCCCTTTAAGTAATTTGCTTGTATAAACAAAACACTGAAAACTATACTATAGCACTGCACTTCTTTAAATAAGCTGCAGAATACTGAGACCCCTTTTCTACTCCAGTTTGCCAGAAAGTTCTACATTGCCCAGTGGTTCCGGGACGCTACCACAGAGGCTGAGAAGTCCATGCGGACCCAGAATCAGAAGGATGACGACTCCTCTGACGGACCACAACATGCCAAGGAGATGGAGACCACCGGTGAAATTATGCAGCGTGCTGAGAAGCGCAAGAAGTTCCTGCGTGCCATCATCAAGACGATACCAGCTCATTTCGCCACACTGAAGTAAGGATGCATCACAGCATATATCTCATATAACATGATCGTCTCTACCTTTCATGGTTGTGCTGTGTTTTATTTGTTTTTCTAGTCCAATAACATTCTTCTTCTTTGCTCTGCTCTCCAGAATGAACTCTGACACTGTGGACTATGATGACTCCTGTCTGATTGTGCGTTATTTGGCCTCCATGAGGCCGTTCGCCCAGAGCTTTGATATTTATTTAACACAGGTACGATTTCAGTATTCATACCATAAGTATCTTTGTCTTTTTAATGAGGCAGCTAAATGAAAGAAGAGCATTTGTTTCATCATACTCTTCTGTATGTCATTTTCTTTATAGATTTTGCGAGTCCTTGGGGAAAGTGCCATCGCTGTAAGGACTAAAGCCATGAAATGTCTGTCTGAGGTTGTGGCTGTTGACCCCAGCATACTGGCAAGGGTATGTTAGGATCTGTGTTTGCAAAGACACATTTTTCATGCCTGGACTGCAGCTTAATTTCACATACTTTACATAATGCAGGCTGTCTTAACCTCTATTCTTGTGAAGTCATTTTTCCCCCCGTGTATCTGACACTTTCTTGTCCACTTCTGCAGTCCGACATGCAGCGTGGTGTCCATGGTCGTTTGATGGACAACTCCACAAGTGTGAGAGAGGCAGCTGTAGAGCTGCTGGGAAGATTTGTGCTTAGCAGACCTCAACTCACGGAGCAGTACTATGACATGCTCATAGAGAGGATACTGGTAAGTTAACCAGTCAAATTCATAGACGTTGTGATGTAAAGTGTTATAATCCCTATGTGACTGTTGCATGTAATTGTGTATGTAGTTGTTGAGAAGTTGCCATCAATGGATGAGCTGTGTTTGCAATGTCATTGTATACTATCATCAAAATGTGGATTTATAGGTATCGGTGTGTCTGTTTACTACTCGGCAAACAGCCACTAACAACCTGCACATTTATATGCAGGCTCTTTCTGCCACATTGTGCTGGACACACCCCGCTGTGTTTCCATACTTTTACGCAACGTGACCAACTGCTTTGAAGTTTTCTTCGCACTCCGCTGTTAACGTTGTGAGCTTAACTATCATGCTGTGCACTAGCAGTTTATCGTCATGGCCAGAACCCACCTGACGCATGTTCAATTTGTCAAGAACCTCTTACAAACAAGCTTTTTGATTCGGTATCCTTTAATTGCAGTCCACTCATTGTTGGCACACTGTGCACATTCGTGAGTGTGGAAATGGAGCTGCCGTTACACGCACCTGTTTAACACATATGCAAATAAACGAGCGGGGCCACTTCTTTTATTGGGCGAGAGTTCTAGTTTTCTTCTGGCCACTGAATTTACATGGAGAAGCATTGCAGGGACTGAGTTTGAAGAAATGTTGCTTATATTGGGTTCATTTGGGATGTTACAGGTTTTTGTTTACATTATTTAAATAATTAGATAAAGAGGAAGTTTAAGCACACAATCTGGGATTAACACATCATTGTATCGGCTGTGATAATTCAAGCTATAAATACTGAAATTCAGTCCAGTAGACTAGCTTTGCACTTACTCTTTGTACTCAGCATCTGAGAAGTGAGCACATTGAAATTGTTGCGCCTGTTGTCATGTAAATGTTCAAGAGGGTTCATGAGAAGTTCAATCTTCATTACAGTGTCACACTGCCACCTATTGGCAGAAAAATGATATCACATCCCAGGTAGACGTCTTAATCAATGAAAACAGAAGCCTCCTGTGGATCTTGCAGAAGCCTTAATGGATTGATTTTGTTTTGATGCACAGGACACTGGTATCAGCGTACGAAAACGGGTGATCAAGATCCTCAGAGACATCTGCCTGGAGCAGCCGACCTTCAGTAAGATTACTGAGATGTGTGTGAGGATGATCCGCAGGGTCAATGATGAGGAAGGTATCAAGGTATGGAGTCAACTTCATTATTATTCTATGTATTTCTCTTTTTATACGCATCTATGTATTGTAACATATTCATGACAAAGCCCTGAGTTTGAACAATTTATACGTGTATACAAGTGTAGATCAGAACTAAAGATCCAAGACTAATGAACTTTATGTTCTTTATAGAAACTGGTGAATGAGACATTCCAGAAGTTGTGGTTTACTCCAACTCCAAACCATGACAAAGAGACCATGACCAGAAAGATCCTCAACATCACTGATGTTGTAAGTTTAACTGACTTAACACTTTTTTATCTTCTAAGCTGTGTATTTTTTGTCTCATGGTGAATTTTTAATCTCATGTCAACTGTCTCGTTCAGGTTGCAGCGTGTCGAGACACCGGCTATGACTGGTTTGAGCAGCTTCTTCAGAATGTAAGAATTTGATTTGGTGTTTGAGCCTCAACTGGTCAGGAATATTTCAGTGTTTATTCCTATTTTAAAACAAACATTGTCTCTTTTGCTCTAGCTTCTCAAGTCTGAAGAGGATGCATCGTATAAGCCAGCCAAAAAGGCCTGTGTTCAGCTTGTTGACAATCTGGTCGAGCACATCCTCAAATATGAGGAATCTCTTGCAGGTATGCAGGTTTATTATTTAACACCCACTTGAGCAACTGTCTATACTTCTAGTTGATAGAATAAAACAAATAATCTAACTGTTTTGAATAGAAGTTGGTGTAATCTTTATTTGCTCCTCCCTCTGTAGAGAACAAGGGTGTGAACTCACAACGGCTAGTGGCGTGTATCACCACCTTGTACTTGTTCAGCAAGATCAGGGCCCAGCTCATGGTCAAACACGCCATGACCATGCAACCCTACCTGACCACAAAGTGTAACGTAAGTTATGTTTATCAAATCCATTTTGTTATTCTATAATTATCAAGCAAATCAATTATTCTTATTGGATAATTAACGATCAGCATGAAGAAATAAACACAGTGAAGAAATCATGTCATTATCAGACTTTCCCCAGTAATTATTGTCATATTGTTTCCCCTGCAGACTGCCAATGACTTCATGGTCATCTGTAACGTGGCAAAGATCTTGGAGCTTGTGGTACCTCTGATGGAGCACCCCAGTGAAACTTTCCTTGCCACAATTGAAGAAGACCTCATGAAGCTCATCATCAAATACGGCATGACGGTACGTGGGAGAGTGTTTTTTAGAAACTTACATGGTGTCCGCTGTTATGGAACCAGCTTACTTTGTGAAGGCCTAATCAGTGTTAGTAGACATAATTGTCCTCCTTCCTGTCTTCAGGTGGTCCAGCACTGTGTGAGCTGTCTTGGAGCTGTTGTCAACAAAGTCACGCACAACTACAAGTTTGTCTGGGCTTGCTTCAACAGATTCTATGGTGAGAGATGCAGTTAGACAATGAGTATTGTAAGACAGTGACGCTTATTTTGGCATTCAGCTTTCCAAAGAGGTCAATGATTTAAGTGTGGCATTTCAGATTTACCTTGAGAGAAAACACTAGGACACACAACGTTGGTCATCTCAAAAATAACTTTTTGTTCTAGGTGCACTTAACAAGCTGAAGGTTCAGCATCAAGAGGATCCGAACAGCACAACGTTGGTAGCAAACAAGCCTTTCCTGCTGCGATCGCTCTTCACTGTGGGCGCCCTGGCCAGACATTTTGATTTTGATCTGGAGGAGTTCAAGGGCACCAACAAGGTAACATTGCAGTTGATGTGTAATAATATTTAAGATTTGAAATGAATGATGTAGTAAGTTGCGGACTGCAACTGTAAATCATTTGTGTTGATGCCCAGCATGTGTCTGTATATTTTGTACAGGTTGTCATCAAGGAGAAAGTTCTCGAGCTGCTGCTATACTTCACCAAACATGAGGATGAAGAAGTGAAGACCAAAGCCATCATCGGCTTAGGCAAGAACCCCATTTTTAAATATTATTGGGTTTGACAAATAAAAAAGTCACCATACTTAATGTGTGCAAAACATTGTCCAGACAGTAAAGTAAGGCCAGAAAAGCTGCTTTACTTGCCACCGCCGGTGGAGATAATGTAGATGAAGACTGTTTTGTTTACTTTGTCTTACTCGTCCTTGCTGTTTGTTGTTCAGGCTTCCTAGTGATCATGCATCCCAGCCAGATGTTTATGCCAGATGTGAAGAACTTGTATAACGGCATCCTGGCTGACAGCGCGTCCTCCATCAACCTCAAAATCCAGATCCTCAAAAACCTGCAGACGTACCTTCAGGAGGAGGACACGCGGATGCAGGAAGCAGACAGAGAATGTAAATAAACTTGCTGTTGCCGCTGAAGTGTAACAGGATTAGGTCTTCTTGATTTTGTTGGTTGCACCGCCAACAATGCCCAGTGATAATAGGGTAATTAACACACATATCCTGTGTTGTTGCAGGGAAGAAACTGTCCAAACAGGAGGATCTGAAGGAGATGGGGGACATCTCTTCAGGGATGAGCAGCTCCATTATGCAGCTGTATTTAAAACAGGTGTTGGAGGCGTTCTTCCACACCCAGTCCAGTGTACGGCACTTTGCTCTCAACGTCATAGCCCTCACACTCAACCAGGGTCTCATCCATCCTGTACAGGTAAGTTGGAGAACCACCCCACCAAGTGTTTCAGCTTATAATATGGCCAGTAGATTTATCCAAAATAAATCAAACAATGGATTTTTCTTCATAGTATCAACACTGCAGGTGATCCACCTTCTGAAACTGTTCTGTGTATTAGCCTCATACATCTAAAAATGACCCAACAAATAACCAGTATCAAGACCATGTGCTGTAGTGTAGTTTAACCCTCATTCGTTTAAAATCCCGCTTCCCTTTTTTGCCTGCATGTGAAGATAACATCTTTTTTTGTCCCATCTGTGCAGTGTGTACCCTACCTCATCGCAATGGGAACAGACCCAGAGCCCAGCATGAGGAACAAAGCTGACCAGCAGCTGGTGGAGATTGACAAGAAGTACACAGGATTCATCCATGTGAGTCGTTGATCAGCGTCCAGAGGGACCTTATTTTCCTCTGAGAACAGCTTGTTTGTTCAGTTGTTTGTATTATTAAGTCGATAATATTGTAAATATTAAGATTCTGAGTTTAAATTTTCTATCCAAAGCTACATTGTGCACCTTACATGCCAAAGAGGTCACAGCCAAACACTTTTTATTTTTTCGTTTTTCACAATTTAGACTGAACAAGTTCTGCAACATGATTATTATTCTCCACATGCCCACAGCAGCAGCTCTGTCAACAGTTGTCTGAAATGCTGTTTTTTTTAAACACATCTCCACATAATCTTTCACAGATGAAGGCGGTTGCCGGGATGAAGATGTCGTACAATTTGCAGCAGGCCATCGAGATGTCGCGTAAGAGCATCATTAGAGGATTCAGACAAGACGAGACCCACTCAGCACTGTGCTCGCACCTCTTCACTATGATCCGGGGGAACCGGCAGCACCGGAGGGCTTTCCTCATCTCACTGCTGAACCTCTTCGACGACAGTTCTGTGAGTCAACCTGCAGTATTCTCGACATGTCTTGGCACTGCTGAGCATGAAGTGGAATTTTCTTATTAACTGCATGCCAAGTAAACACCTGCTTCAGATTTTTTTATTTTATACATTTTTATACAGCTTGTTTCAGCAAGAAGTGCAATAAATAGTTTGTATGTGACTCTACAAAATGAATAGTTCAAATTTGAACACTGCAATGCAAGTTTATATCAGGCACTGACCCTCCATTGTGCTTTTCCCCTCTTTTCTTTCTGCAGAAGACGGAAGTGAACATGCTGCTGTTTATAGCAGACAACCTCGCCTGTTTCCCATACCAGAGCCAGGAGGAGCCTCTCTTCATCATGCACCACATAGACATCACCCTGTCTGTTTCTGGGAGCAACCTGTTGCAAACCTTCAAAGAGGTACGATAGCAGTTTATTATGTTGTTTGTCTTTTCATTAGGGTTTAAAAAAAACCCAAAAAAAACAAAACAGCACGCCATAGAATTATTTTAACAGTAATAATTATATATTTAAATCTTTCTATATTTTCTTGTCAATTTCTTCTGTTTAGCTTCTGCTCAAGGAACCGAGGCGCAAGGAGAAGAAAGTGAAGAAAGAGTGGAAGAACACGTCGGACGGAGAGGATGAAGAGGCAAAGATGAACTGTGATTCTCCCACAAGTCAGGGGGATGTACACAGCGACCAGGACAATGATGATGTGGTACGGCGGCCGAAAAAGGCCAGAAAACCTGTCGCAGCCAGTTCAGAGTCCGAGTCTGATATTGATGACTTGGATTTGGAGGATGTGGACAAAGTGATGAGGCTGCTCCCAGACAATCCCACAGGTCTCCTGGACTTTGCTAATGCTGTTCAAGGCATCCTGTTGCTTCTGGTGCTCAAACAGCACCTGAAGAACCAATATGGATTCTCTGACAGGTAAAAGCTTCATAACTTCATTTCTTCAGAGCCTTTATCTAAATGTATGTATAAGCATTTTTTGTGAGGATTAAGTTGACCAATTCAGACTTCCCATGACATCTGTAACTGAACATGTTTTTTGTTTTCCTACAGTAAAATTCAGAAGTACTCTCCAACCGAGTCAGCCAAGGTGTACGACAAGGCAGTGAACAGAAAAAACAACGTTAACTTCCACCCACGACAAACCATCGACTTCATCTCCAACAACATGGCTCACGCTACCCTGTCGAACGAGATCAAGAGGCGGGTAGTCAGACAGTACCTAGATGTAAGTAATGGAGCAGGATGTTTTATATACATCACTGACTGACAGTTGATACTTCAGCAACAGCTTTGCTTTCCAATAAGTTTCATGTCACTGTCATCTGTCTGAGAGAATGGCAGCTGGATGAAGATGTTTGAGGCAGATGTGTAACTGCTGTGCAGGGTATTACATGTGTCCCAGTCAGTTAGTTTCTTGTCTCTTTACTCTGCACAGTTCAAGGTTCTGATGGAACATCTTGACCCAGACGAAGAGGATGAGGAGGGAGAAGCGTCTGCCAGCGCGAACATCAGAAACAAAGCCATAAACGCCCTACTGGGAGGCCCCGGCCCCTTGTCGGGACCCAGTCCGCGCAATCAGGCGGGACCAGAGACAGATGACGATGATAGTGATGGCGACGAAAGGACCCCAGGGGTGAGGAGACAGACAGATAGCTACACACTGTAAAAGACAAGTTTAAGAATATGTGATAAAATATTACAACTTTTTCCCCCCTTCCTTCCGTTCTCTCTGCAGTCCTCTCGAAAGTCAAGGCGAGCAGGTGACTCCTCAGACCCCGGCCGTATGAGCGAGACAGTTGATGCTATGGACGTGATCGCCCTCTGGTGCCCCAAATACAAAGACCGGCCGCAAATAGCCAGAGTCGTCCAGAAGACCTCCAATGGATACAGCATCCACTGGATGGCCGGCTCCTACTCGGGGCCCTGGGCCGAGGCCAAGAAACGCGATGGCCGCAAACAGGTGCCTTGGGTGGACACTATTAAGGAGTCGGACATCATTTACAAGAAGATTGCCTTGACCAGCAACCACAAACTGAGCAACAAAGTAGTACAGACTTTACGCTCATTGTATGCAGCTCGGGAAGGAGGGGCTAGCTAATGCCTCCCGTGTGGTGTTTATCCCCCCCCAATATTTTTTTTTTTGGGTCCTCCTGCTCCATTTCTACTTTATCAAAATCCTCCTCTTCCCCGCTCCTGCTCCTCCTCCTCAACCTGCCACCTCCAACGACACAGCCAAACTTCACTGGATTCCTACCCCCCGCCTCTCCTTCCTCATTTTTTTTTAAGAAAAACACAAGAGAGCAAGAATATTTGACACTACATACTTTTACATGAGTTATTCTTGCAAAAATGAAAATGACACAAAACAGAGGACTTATTATATTAGAGGGACTGCTCATGTTTTGTTTGTGTAAAAGTGCAGAGGATAGAATCCAGAAGGCATTAAAGGAATAATTCACCCAAATTATCCCTTCAAAAGGCTATCAGAAAAGAGACCTGGAGGGAAATGTTTTGTCAACATTGTTGTGGGAGCTCCTTCGCTGTTGTGCAGCAGATTCTAGTCGCTCATTTCTACTCCCACTGTATCATAGTTTAACACGACAAAAAACTAAAATGTTTATATCTCTGAAGACAAAAAAGCTGTAAAAAAAGAATAAAACCTTAAGTGAATGTTGGAAATTAGTCTTTTTGATGTTCTTATTAAAGTGTTTTTGGAGTTTATTATACTACTAGCACCCTGATGGTTTTTCCTTTTAGCTTTTAGATATTTGAAGGAAAAAGAAGAAAAAAGAAAAAAATAAGAATTTTTATTTTTGTTCACTTTTATTTGTCCATGCTGTACAATGGCAGAGTCCTCTGAATATAATTTATTCTATTTCGAACTACGCATGCAGTATATGTGGCCTATTGCAGGAGGATATTTTGTAAATGTAGATTTTGTTGTATTAGGTCACCCTAGTAATAAGAGGAAAGGGGATTCATACCCTTTCGGTGGAACAAATACTGCAATAAATTTTCTACTTCTCTTTGTCACTTGTGTGCTCAAAGTCTTAATCTGATCTTTTCATTGTGCAAATGAAGACCAGTGTAGGACCTGGATACTGCTTAAGCACAGACAGGCCTGACGGGACCAGAGGGTTGATCATTTACACATTAAGGGAGAGAGAGAGAGCCAACGAAATGATACCAGACAACCCTTTAATTAGCATGTCTATTCATAGACTTCAAGGCAAATGAAAGCAGAAGTATAGAAGTGATCTGTGGGTTTTTATTGTTGCCAGCGTGTAATTTAAACAACCAGAGTTGTGCAAGTGACATTGCGTTGTTCACATTCCCCAAAATCGCTGGTGTATCAACTCGATCAAATTAATTCTCCTTTAGCTTTCACTGCAGCTGTTAATAATTTCAGATTTGCACTTTTTTATGCTTATTCTGAGCCGAGGTCACAGCCGTGTTGGTGTTGGTGAGGGAGACTGCGTAGTTCACTGAGTCTGTACAATAACCTGCAACTGTCTTGAGATTAAATTTCGAGTTGAAAAATGTTTTAATTGACAGACATCACAACTGTACAATTTTTTTTTTCCAAAGTAAGGGTGCAGACCGGGACCGGCGTGACTTTGCCTCTGAAACTTCAATCGTGACAGAAACAACAGATCGACATCATGCATATGAAGAAAATGGAAACTTAATACCCCTCTTAAATTTTTCTTTTCTCTCTTTTATTGCTTTTTATCCAAATTTCCTTACAGCATTTAAAAAAGATATTTAAGATTCAATTACATTTTTCAGGACTGTTGAGCTGCTTTATCAGTCACTTCATTTCCTGTAACTCATGAGACTCCTGGGACAAAACAAAAGTTCACACACATTTGACTGTCAACAAACGTAATCCTCTCTCTGAGAGACTTCCACTGTCAACCCAGCAGCACACTACCTTCAGTGGAAATTCGACTTAGAATACAATTTTTCATACAGCAGCAGTGGCCTTTTTTTTTGGTATATTTTGGGGCATTTAGCCGCTATTATAGACAAAAGAGAGATGAGAGGAAATGAGGAAGACAAAGATGTACCAGAGTCAGTGCTTGCTATGTGGAGGCCCCCCCTTATTATAGATGCATTAAAATTGAATCAAATGGACATTTTCCTCACATACCAAACACTTCTTTTAAAATATATTTAAATACAGCATCTTTGGTGGTGGATGAAAGCAAAGCACACCTTATCCTAATGTAGATGTCAACCAGCCTGTTAACAAAAAAATACAGGACTTTTTTTTATAAACACTGAAAAAAATCCAGCTCACTTCAGTTATATTTATTGCATCAATTCTGTTCAATAACTACTATACAGCACATCTGTTAAAACAAGGAAAAGAAACTGCATACAGTTTGGTTCATTATTAATAGCTGGATGGATGAAATCTATCAAAACTAGTCAATAACTACATACATCATATCCATTCCTACTCTGTTCATCTTACACAAGGAACTACTTTACCATCACAAGATACAAAATGAAATAAATGTGGAACAATGTGTCAATACATTACAAACATAACAAATTCAAAATATCTTTTTAGCACTCAGGATTTTTTTTTTTTTTAACCTTGTTTGTTGCTGTTAACTCTCAGCTGACAATTCATACCCGACATCCAACATCGCTGTGTTCGACACACACATGTTCACGTGCTCTTAGGCCTATTTAAGTAATGCACTTAAAGGGTAACTTCACCAGTTTCACCCAGTTAAGTGTGTAAACAGATTTTCAGAATTCAGAATGGAGGTTATACAACTCTTAATCCATAAGCCTACCTGTCAAACTTTATAATTTTAAAATGTTGAATTGTTGGAAGAAACAATGTTTTTCAGAAATGTTTATTCTTTTAACAAATTCATGAATAAAATAAGAAACATTATTAATCAACTTCCTCTTCATCTCCTGCACAAATTAGTTAATCCTTTGCTCGTTCATATCATTTGTGGGTTTTTTACGTTTTATTTTTGTGACTTCTTGTTGTGTTGCATTTTGCATATACCGGAGGATTTCACTATTTATGTTGTCGTGCTTCCTTTCAGCAAAAATAATTCCCTTTCTGAGGGACAACATACATCCCTGGACGAACTGAACTTGCTGTAGATCTGTAATAGAATCAGCTTAAACTTGGTTTTCAACTGCTTTTCCAGTCCACAGCTACTCTTACTGCTGCGACAACATTTATTCAATTGTTTGTTGTTATTGTTTGTTATTTATTTCATTGAATGCATCGTTTTGTTTTCGAACTCACCAGCAGGTTCTCAGCTCCGCAGCCCTCTGTTGTATTCTAGGTTGGTCAATAAAGCTTTTTTAAGGGGGAAAAAAGAAGATGGGCGGGGCCTCTGGTGACGTCACCGTCATCCGGTATTTTGTATTGTTTTGGCGGGGTTCACAACTGTTTCGGATATTCGATTCAACTTGTAAACATTCGCGTTTTACCGAGGAAACATGGAGCGGTACGTCTCAAACTCGCTAGAAAAAACACTTTGAGTTATTTTGTGTGACGAAAAATTACCAACTAGCAGTAATTCTGGCAAAGTGTAACGTTAATGATTTTAGTAACTCGAATGTGTTTCAAGACGGTCGCCCTTATTGTGGCTGAACGTTAGCCACAGTTAGCTAATGCTAGCCACTGTTAATCTAACAGATGCTAACAGACGCTGTAATTACTTTACGTCAGATACTTCTTAATAAATATTTCTAGATTTACAGGTAAGTTGTGTAAGGTAAGGTTGGGTCAGTGAACGAACAGCTGCCCCCGCTAGTTAGCTTGCTAAGCTAAGTTAACGTCTCTGCATTTAAGCTGACGTACACTGCGATTCAGTCAGACTTTACGTCAACGTTGACTAACTGTGGCCGTAAATACTGTCATTAATTTAAAATGTACTGTACCACTTTGGCTCTGACAAGCAACACTGTTTATCTGGGGGACTCTGTTAAGCAGCAGAATATTTTTTTTTTTCAATGGTCTCTGTGTTTGTTTTCGTCATTATTTGTGTCCAGTTCGAGGATGAGTCGAGCAGCGAGCAGCAGGCTGTCGGAGCTGCCTCTGCGAGTGCAAGACAGCAACAGGATGAGCATGGTGTATACAACGCCCCAGAAGTAGGTTGAAAGCAAATAAATACAAATGAGACTGCACAGTTTTTCAGAAAAAGTGATGCTGTCTTATACCGTTATCCGATTCCACTCTTGTATTACACTTTACATGACTAAGATATAGGATTTGGTTTTGTGGTATTTCATACTCGTGTAATGACAAAACTGTGACACAAAAGCATCTTTAAAAAGTTGGATGACATGTACAAACATTACTTGTAACTATGTGATGACTCGTAAAAAATGGAGTATATGTAGTGTAACAATATTTTTATGTGGTGCTTGTTTTCCCATTGATTTTGGAGAGTGTGACACTTACGATGAGAAGCTGGCTAAAGTGTCCATGATGCCATGAACCACAAGCTATGACTGAGTTAATGAATGGTTTAGATTTGAAAGCAGATTAAATGCTTTAATCATCCATTCTGTACAATAAATACATTTGTCACAAGTGAAAAACCACAACATATCAGCCTCGATGGAGTAAAAAGAAATATAGAAACAATTGTCAAGCCATCGTAACTTATATTTGTCAAAGATTCTTAATGTTCACATGAAAGTCAGCAAGTGGAGCACATCCATGTGTTCACAGTGTTGTTTCTTTACAGCAAGCAGCCTTCATTTGGAAAGCTCAACATACCCAAACCACAGTCTGTGACCTCTGAGAGGCGGACCAGCTTCTTTGGTGCACGGTGTGTGAACAATATTTCTTCCTTACAGAAGTGCATCACAATGTATAGAACAGTTAACATGTTTGACAAATAAAACATACAAAATAAAGAGACAAATAAAGCAAAACACAGACTGCACCAGCACAGTTACAGTAGTAGTAATAAGATGAAATATAGATGGAAATGAATTAACAAATGTAATACTTGATACCGTGGTGGTTTGTGAATATGTTGAAAGCAGGACCAGTGGAGCCAGCATGTCTCGCAACAGCATGATGTCAGGATTTGGAGGAACCGAGAAGATGAAAGATGCTCGACCGCTGCATGATAAATCCTATGTACAGCAATGTATCAGGCAGCTACATGAGGTAAAAATCTTCATTGAAGATCCAAACTCTACAGATGTGTCTGTTTTAGATGGTTACACACTTACATTATGTACATTAAACCCACTGTTTGGGTTTTTAAAAAAATATTCAACCTTAGCCACATAGTGTTTGAATGCAAAAAGATATATGACTGAATGCAGAACTGAAGTAGTAGTCTAACCAGAATAGTTTCTGTGTCGTTATGGACAGGATAGTTCTGTCCAGCCTGACATCCTCTTGTTTATTTTTCTAGTTCCTGACTGAGCAGGGTTACCCTGGCACACTGTCATCCAAGACCCTCCAATCTCCCTCAACAAAGGAGTTTGTGAAGATGTTTGAGTTCATCTACCGCCAGCTAGACCCAACTTTTGAGATGCCGAACTCAAAAGTGGAGGAGGAGGTTCCAGCTATCCTCAAAGCTCTGAGGTGAAATACCATCTTTTTGTATCAATCAGTGTTTTATATACTAGTATTTCTTAGCCTTATTTTTGTAGCGTCTCTCCTGGATTAACTTTTTATAACTCTTCCATATTTCAAGAAACATTACTGACTGCCCCTGTCTTTATTTCACTCATGTTTCTGGTTTTAGGTATCCATTTGTTCTCTCTAAGTGTTCGATGTATTCTGTTGGAGCTCCCCATACCTGGCCTCAGGCCCTCGCTGCTCTAATGTGGCTGATCGATAACGTCAAGGTGAGAAGCAAACAACCAATAAGCCAAACCAAGTTCTGTTTTGTGTAATTAACTTATTTTAAGCCAGTGTTGTGCTTATTGTGTGTGTCTCCATATCAGATCAAGTGGAGTTCGAGTAAGCAGGAGCTGCTGTTCACTGACTTCTGTGAAGACAGTGACAATATTGAAGAGGGAGCTGAGTACAACAAGGTACCCTGACTTCTCTGAACAGCATCATCATGAAAAATAACAATTTGTTGATTGTTTTGATGTATATCAATCTTCTGCTTCACTTTGTATCTGCCCAGCTCTTTGTGGACTACACAGCTGAGACTTACTCCAAGTTCATGCAGGGTGACGACACATTTGAGGATGAGGATGAAACATTTCTCATTAAACTAAGTAAGCTAGGTGTCCCTCTGTGAAGTGAATTGTTTTCTTTAAGCTTGTATGTATATTCGAGCAAAATGTGAAGACATTTGTTTCAATTTTATTTTAGCTATTTTATGGGAAATTCTGATCAGAATTGATCTTTAGAACTTAAATGTGTGTGTGTGTTCTCACAGAGAGGCTGTACAACGTTGATGAAGCTGTGCTGGCCACGATGGAGGAGAAGTACAAAATACTGAGTGATGAGGTTGAACGACTGGAGAAGGAGAACCAGACGGTCAGAAGTTTTTAAATTGACACCTCCACATGTGTACAGATTAGATTATTATTTTGAATTCTTGATATTTCCGTCCCCATTTGTTATATACAGTGATTGCAATTAATTCTAATTAGGAATTCATTTCTGTGTTGTCAAACAAAACAGAAACACTGCGCTGAAGGAAAGGAAACTGAGATGTTTCTAGTTGTTGAAGTTGCAAACAATAAATCAAATGTACCATCATCTGTTTCCTTCTGGACAGGACCGTCTTATGAACAAGAGGATGGAGAGAATGAAGCGGCAGGCAGACCTCAAGCAGCTCCAGAGTTATTCAGTCAGCCTGGAGTCCTTTAAAACCAACCTGCAAAATAAAGCTTCAGAGCTGAGTGATGAGCTGGAGCACACCGGTAAATATGGACAATAACATTGCTCCATGTGGCTTTGTCAGTCAACCAGATTTTTTAGCAGGGTGTGCTGGATCCTGTGGGCATCTGAATATTGATGAGGACTTTTGTTTTGAGTGAACTGTATTTCGATTTTTATTTCTCAGGTTGGGTCACTGTTTAACGACATTTAACACACATTTTCTCAATGAATAAATGACCAAAGACCATCCTTCACTACTGCAGTAATGATTAAAAGTATCAAGGTAGGTTCAAGGTACAACATGGATTTGATTTCAAATGCATCATGTTTTTCCTTTCCGTCTTCCTGCAGTCAGTCATCTGGACACTCTGAAACATGAGCGAGATGAGCTGCAACACCGTCTGCAGAACCAGAAGTTTACTCCAGCAGATGTGGAGAGGATCAACAGAGAGAAGAGAGAGCTCCAGCAGACCATCACTACCCTCAGCAAGTCTCTTGAAGATGCTGAACAGCACAAGTGGAATGAGGAGATTGCTTATGCCAAATTGAAAGACAAGGTGCTGTATCTAGTTTCTATGCACATTTAGCGATTTGATTTAATTTGTTCCCTCGCCTCTCTTATTTCTGTCCTTTTTATTTCCTTCAATCCCAGGCGGAGCTGAAGCTAGCAGAGTACCACAAGCTGGCACGTAAACTGAAGCTGATCCCGGTGTCTGCAGAGAACGCCTGTGGACACGATTTTGAGATCAGGCCTTTTGAATATGGACCCGGTAGCATGGTTCAGCACAAAACACAGATACAGGTACTTCAAGCTCATGCTCCTGTTTTGGTTAACTCCATATGTAGATATTTCTATTGAAGGCAGCTGTGAAATTGAATGTTGTTATTGTGGGTGAAGATTGATTTGTTGTTCTGTATGCATGTTCTTATCAATGCTGTCTGTTGTAGATGCTTCTGAGAAAGCTGATCAGTGATGTGGAGGAGGAGAACAGTCGGTTTGCCAACATGAAGCTCAGTCTAGAGGAGTCTTCAGAACAGGTACCAAGAAATAATTTAATTTATTCATATTAATGTGTTTGTTGTTTGTTTGTAATTGCACCAGAGTTAGCTCGCAGATCATTTGCATCTTTATCCCACAGAACAGAACATAAACTACATAAAACAGAACAATATGTACATTTCCATTAATGTGGACTCTCTTTCCCACACTGACACACAATATTTGAGCCCATCCTACACTTATTTGCACTGAAACATTCAATGGAGCTGTGAATTTAATAATAACAATAATTTTAATTAGAAATTACCCATACTCGCTTAAACAAATCGTGCACTTTGTATATATTTGGATAATTACGTGGTTGTAGTAAATGGTCAATGACACTGGCCAATGAGTATATCAGTCATGCTCTACACAATAACACCAAGGTGTATCTTTTCTAAATCACATGTATCATTGTTAAATGACTGAAAAGTTGGCTTTGATCAAAATCTGTCACAGTTTGATATCATAAATGTTTGTGTCTGTGTATCTTCAAGGTGAATTCTAACATCTTGGACAAATCCAATGACATGAAGCAGCTGAGAGAGCAGATTCGCAAACTGGATGAACGGCTGGATTGTGGCATGCAGGTATCGTCCCTCTAGTTCAATTTGGTAGAAATGCCACCCTACGACATGCACCATCGAGTGATACATATAAAGCAGACCTAACCAACGATGGCATTTGTTTTCATTAGCGTCAGTTCAGCTCTGAAATATTTATCATCAACAGGGTTAAGTTATTATCAGGGTTAACCCATTTCAACATGCTGACAGACATAAAATGCACAGTTGCATCTTACATGTCCTAATAACATTGTGTTTATGTCTGTAGGAGCTCGCCCGAGAGGAAGATGGCTGGGCAGAAGAGGTGGAGTCGGTGGAGAACCACCGTAAGCTTCTTGAAAAGAAGGTTAACTATGGTTACGATGAGGCTGTGCAGCAATTGAAGGCAGCTCAACAACAGTGAGTTAGCATTATATTTATATCAACATTATGGCCACTACAAAGTTGAATGGCAAAAATCAAATGACCCTGGAAATACTTTTTCAACTTCTTTTATATACACATCTGATGAAATCAGCTCTGTGAGTTTAACCATCCTCAAAGTTTCTCTCAGTCTAAATGAAAAGTGTTTTGTTTGAGATTAAATGCTCGTCTCTTCCTCAGGTACCACCTGGTGCTGCAGGAGACCAATGAGGAGAGGCGAACAGTCGCCAACAACCTTGCGTCTGTATTTTCCACAGCATACGACCACTTGTCAGTGACAGAGGTAAGTTTCTTACAACTCTGCATCTGTCCCTCAAACTACAAGGGGGAATCTTGTATCTCATATTTAAAAGAAGGAGGACAATTTAACCTGAATTTGCAGGGTTTAGGCATCCACTTCTTTTTCCCCTAGTGCAAATATTGTAAACACGATTGAGAAGATCTGTTGAGATGTGACTCTAGTCATTTGTGACTCAATATATTTTAGTGCTCCATGCAGAAATGATCAGATTGTATAAAATACATGATAAATCACTGCAAATTACTGTACCATGAATGTAAAATATAACCTGCTTGTTCTCGTTGTTCCTGCACAACAGAAGTGTGTGGAGGATCTGCACCGCAGAGTACAGCGTGTCTGCTCTAAGGCTGTGGAAGAGGATGAGGCTGCTATACAGAAGCTGCGGGAAACTCTGAAGAGCTTCATGTCCAAGGCGAACAGTTTATAAAGCGAGGGGGAGATGATTTCAGACACTATAGAAGTGTTTCAGATTTTACCCCTTTCTCCGCCATTTGTGTATTTAGTTTGTTTCCAACTTGGCATAAAATAATCCGAGTTTAACTTCCATTCTTTTTTCTTAACAGTTTACATAACAAAAATAAGTAGAAAGCTTGTTTTCCATTATCAATTATTCTGTTTTTAATGACAACAGCAGTGTGTTTTTTGCATCACCTTTGCAGTTTTGAAGCCCTGTTCTTTTAGTTATCTGCTATTTACAGACTGATTTTCATGTTTTTGTGTGTTTTTGTCATTCTGTGTCCACACTTTCCTGTTTTTTATTATTCTCAATAAACCTTCTCATGCAAAATAAAAAAACCCTCAGAGGCCTCCAATTACTATTTAAAATGGTTTAATGTGTACCACCAAGGTGCCATTTTGGTCTCTGATAGGACATCAAGTATCAAAGAAATTATAAAAAAAGCATTTAACAATTGTTAATTAAATACATGCATTAACAAAATATCTTAATATATTAGTATTAATGATGATAATAATAATAAAACATATTTCTAATAAACCTTAAGCTATGCAGGCCAAGATGAATGTCACCATTTGTTCTGAAAGACTTGTGAAAAAATTAAAAGGACATCATTATGTATCTGCTCGGCTTCATCACTGCTCATTCTGTACCTCATGTGATGGCCACTAGAGGGCAGCACATGCCACTGGCTGCTCAAACTCCTCAGGATGTTATAGACTGATGGAAACAGTTCAGTCTGAACTGCTGGTTATTGTTTAAAAAAAAAGTTTCTCGAGTAGTTACCTGGTTCATTAAAGTACTCCAACATTAACTAAAGCTTTGCAACCATGTTCTTGATCTGAGCAACACATTTATGTACTGACTGTGGCTGGAGGCAGTGCAGTAATCATTCAGCACCACCACAAATTTAATTCATATACTTGCTTGACTAAAGATTGTTAAGTTGAAGCCGTTTAATTGAGCCGATTTTTTTTGTCTGAAACTGTCTTGATCCAGTCATAATATATCACTTTTTTGGGGGGAATCTGTATTCTACAAACTGATAAGCTGTGAATTTATGCATTAGACTTTAGTCAGAAATTGTTTAGGAAAAGTCCGGCATAGTTTCCACCCGTGTCAGTCTCATTTATCCAGTTTTTACCGAGCGCATTAAAACATTTACATTCCACGAATCAGCCAAAACCCATAAAACTAACTGGCTCATTAGCAAATGAAGCACTTATTTATAGACCGCATCTCTGGCAGCAGGATTTATTGCAAATCGGTTGGCCAACGCCAAATTTAAAAAAGGGAATTTCTCCATGTCATGGTCAACATCCTTCATCTCATTGTACCTGTTTCCAATGAACGCTGCATGCTTGGCGTTCAGTGTTAGATTTCTTTTTTTAATAATGTTTCTATCCAGTCCAGAGATTCAATCCAGATATCCTGTAGCAGTCTGCATACAAGTCAAACCACAGTTTGGGTTTACTTGAGGTTTTGAAAAAAAAAACAACAACAGCATTTTTTTGAGGAGCTTTAAATCTTTTTGTATCCTATAATATCAACCCTGACCTAGTTATAAAACTTTATGATTCAGACCCAAAGGATCTCTTTCTGATAAAGATATCTGCTCTGATGCAGCTGCTCTCGTTGGACACGGTGGTGTTGATTTACGATTTCACATAAACGCATCCTTTTCCAATTCACTCATGCTGTTCTACTTAGAAGGGAGAGTCAGCCCCAAATCCCAACACCTAAAACTGTTCAGGAAACTTTCAACAATGAATCTACAAGTTCTATTTTCTATATTTATTTTGACATTTTTTTCCAGTTCCTGATGAAAAATGTCCTTCATGACTTCATCAGCATGGAGAATTAATTCTGCTGCAGCATTTAATTGAAGTCAGAAGATCAGAAAGTGTCAAAACAAAAAGCTAACAGTTGCAATTTTCTGTCACTTCACAGCTTTGTGACATTTACTGTTTTTACATTCATTTTTTTCTCCGCCACTGCAGATTGTGTTTTCTGACCGACCAAGGCTGTGTTGCTGTTGCTCCTTCCACCTGTTGAAAAGCATTGTGGGAAATGTAGTTGGAAATTACTCTCTTCGTTTGAGACAATTAGGTCAAATAATGTCTAATTTATACAGCAGAATAGTTGTTGCTGGTTCTAGTCTCTCAAGTGCGATATAAGTTGGTTTTCTCTGTTTTGTATCAGAATATGATGAATATTTAAATGTTTTGGGGGGTTTTGATAAAGTTCTCACAGGTCCATGAATCCTTTAAAGTTTTGGAATTAAACTTTTCTTTTTTTTTTTAAAGTTTTTTTAATTGATTTTACTTTAATCTCTTACAGCTCATTGGCTGATCTTCCAAGAGTCCACGTTAAAACCATAAACGCTGGTTTCTGAATTTGCTGTTATAAAGGTGTGGAAACCCTGTTTTGGATTGTTGGTCAAACGAAACAAGACTTGTTTTGTTTTGTCAGATATTTTCTTACATTTTCTAGACTAAATATACATTCAAGAAAATAACGCGCAGATGCATTTAATCATAATTTAGACACATTGACACGTATCCCTGCAAAACCCTGCGAACGCGGCTGAAGTGTCATCCTGGGAATTGAGCCGTTGTTTGGGCGGATCCTGAAGTTCTTTGTGTCAATACAGTAAAGTAAAACCGTTTGAAACCCGTCAGCGGTGCAAGCGTGAGAGAAATGTTTTGGCAGATGTGATGAGGAGAGATGAGGTGATCGTGAGGGGCTCCACAGAGAGAACGAATGAAAAAATGTGATGGATAACGTCCACTGTGAGCAGAGGCAACCCCTGTCTGTCTGTGTTTGTGTGTGTGGTGGGTGTGTGTGTGTGTGTGTGTGGTGGGTTGTGATGGAGGGGAAAGGCTGGTACCATGTGTTAACTGCTACAAAGACTTAATTCAACTAAACAAGACGGACCTCGGTGTGTTTAGCAGATCCCATATGGACAGGTGGCATCCATAAAAGACATTTTACAAGACTTCAGACTGTGTGTGTGTGTGTGTGTGTGTGTGTGTGTCTTTGCATGTGTGAGAAATTGAATGTCACGACTTGTGTATCTCTGCACCCCCCCAGAGGCATGTACATGGTGGGCTTTAATGTGTAGGTGTGTGACTCCTCTTGTGGGAATTTGCGTGCTTATTTCAACATAAACCTGTGCTCTTATTTGTGTATTTTTTTCTCTTTTTTGCCTGTTTCCATGCGTGTGATGTGGTTCGTTCTTGAGTGTGTGTGTGTGTGTGTGTGTGTGTGTGTGTGTGTGTGTGTGTGTGTGTGTGTGTGTGTGTGTGTATGTGTGTGTGTGTCCTCCCATGTTGCCTTCGCTCTTCGGCCTGTATGGACCTGTTTTATCACGGATCATTGCATTCGAGGACATGCGCCATGAATTCTTAATACACTGTATTTTCCAGCTCTCACACAGGGGAAGTGACCCGGCTGAGGGCAAAAAACTCTTCCAGGGATTGTGTGTGTGTGTGTGTGTGTGTGTGTGTGGAACTCTCTCAGGGCCTCTCCTAAGACAGCAGATGTAAGGAGGAGGTCATGGTATTATGTGGATGTGCGGCATGCACTTCAGACGGAGACTCAGGTGCCGAGGAAAGACCCAAGATGTAAAAAACAAACAAAAAAAACCTGAGGTTATCTTGTTCCCTCTCCCTGACCTGAACAAGGTGTGTGTGGTGCTGCTTGAACTTTTACCAGAGTGCTCGTGGCAGCCGATCCGTCACACCAGAGGCAGGCAGACACAGCAGAGCAGGCAAGGTGTTAATGTGAAGTCTTATTAGGGGTTAATCTCACCCATCCGCCGCTTGAATAATCTGTTCTACAGATGTGGGAAACGGGGTAGAAGGAGAGAAAGTGAGCTCCGTCTTATAAAGAAATGCTCTCCAATATTTTCTGTCTCTCCGTTCCCTGTCAAAACACCATTGTGTAGCTGAAATCTGTCTTCCTTAAACCTACATTATGACTGGCTCTGGCATTTTGATTTTCTGTTCCAGCATCTAATTGTCTCCAGATTTAGAAGACAAATGAACTTCTGCTATGGCGCAGAAATGACGCAACTGTTGTAATGAGATTCAGATTTGGAAAACCTCGCCGTCTCGAAAGATAATTGTTGACATTTTCGACTCCAGCACCAACATTAATAAGAATAACACAACAATTACGGAGATGATGATGCGTCCTTTTGTGGCCGTCAGATGTATGGTGTACAATGTGCAGCATTGGCTCTCTGTGAAATTGCCTGTTTGTGCTGATGTTCAGGAGGAATGTGCAGGATTCACACACGTACTCGAATCCTGTAGTAAAAGCAACATTATGTGACTTTATTACCTTAAAGGGATATTCCGGTGTAAATTTAATCCATGGTCTAACACACCGTGACACAGAGTAAGACCCCCCTCGAGAGATATAGTTTGCAGAGTTTACGTAGTTTTAGCAACCTCAGAAAAAGACTGCACGATAACATAACACCGCAGTATCCGCCTCCGAGATGAAACCACCATCAAAAAGCCACAAATAATGCTCAGAACAGCACCAGACTTCAAACTTCAGCTCCTGCCACAGCTTCCTGTTGTGGGGAAACCCTGGCGAGTCGATCACCGAGTGCAGTTAAAAATGTTCAATTCCGTTCTTTTCCCTGTCAGCTCTCGATAATAACTGTTATAAACTGGTAGGCAAGACACATTTCCATGGAGTAATAATCATACATTTTCATCCTTGAGCTGCACTCGGTAATCGACTCGTCAGGGCTTCCCCACAACCGGAAGCTGCGGCAGGAGAGTGGTGAGTTGTGTTCTCTTTACAACAGAAATCCAGCTAAGCTAGCGGAGGTTTGATGCCTCGAGTTATGTGCTGTGACCCTATTTGTACTGTTGCTGAAGTCTGGAGCTGTTCTGAGCATTATTTGTGGCTTTTTGATGGCAGTTTCTTGTTGGAGGCGTATACTGCAGTGTATTGTTGTCGTGCAGTTTTTTTCTGAAGATGCTAAAACTACATAAGCTAGCAGTCTGCAAACATGATCTCTGTGTGTTAGACCATGGATTAAACATACACCGGAATATCCCTTTAAAATAACAGCTTCTAAAGCCATTTCGATGGACCAGTGTCTTGTAATATTGTGAACAGTGTCTCTGGCCTCGCATCACTTGTTTCTGCACTGTGTAACTTCAGTGAGAGGGTTGGATCACAGTGTTATTTACATCTTTACTTCACACAAGTTTTCATTACATATCGATGTTAAGGCGTAATGTCTGTAGTTAGGATGCTTCCTTCAAGCCCCTCACTGTCAAAAAGGACACAGTCCAGCTGTCTGTGCAACAGCAGCGCTCTCGATAACACTTATGGGGAAAAACTGTCGCTACTTTAAGTAGTAGTTGTGCTGTCGTAGAGTAAAAAGGACACTTCTCACCTCTTGGCTCTCCTGGTTCAGGTTGGTTCAGTCTGTGTGTGCTGGAGAGAGGGCAACATCTGCCTGAGTTTGATGTTGTCCATATTTGAAGAAAACATTTTTATTTTTCAGTATCTCATGATTGTTCTGTGCAGTGAGCTGCAGGCATTCACCTTAATCACCACATCTGGTTTCATCTGGTCAAGGCGGCGACGTAATCTGTCATAATTTGTTGTTGGTTGTAGTTTTTAGGCTCAATACACGTAAAAGTAATCATCTGATTACATGCGGAGCGTTTTCTGTTCATTCTCTGGAAATAATATACGTTCTGGGAGGTTTACTCAGATTTTAACACAATCAGTCACATTAAACTAATTATGAAACCAGCTGATCTTCGTCTACACACATCCACTTCTCTCCGGCGCTGCTCCACTCGTCTCACTGCAATCACAACGGCTCATTCAGCCATTAAGAGGGTCAGACTCCACTGATTTTACACACGAAGCTCAGTTTACTCATCATTACTCAGCTCCAGAAAGAGAGAGTTGTCCTTTGTTGCTCTGAAGGATTCGAATCAGAGAAAATTACCCCTATGATGTCATAGCCGTGTCACCGGGGGTTATCTCGGCTTGACCTTTGAGACTTCAAATTAAGTCCAGAGATCCTCCAACAGGGGTGAGTTTGAAAGACGTGGCAAGCAGGGAGTGTCTCATAGGAAGAGATGCAGTGTTTCTGGATGTTGACCCAACGCTCAGCAGAGTCAGTGTCACAGAATATCTCCTGCATAAAGCTGGACTGAACAGGAAGCCCTTCAATCCTTCTGTGGCAACGCTAAGTGTCTGCTTCTGTCATCACAAGTGTGTGTGTGTGTGTGTGTGCGCGACAGCCTTTTTTCCACGGGCTCTCCCGCCGCCCCTGATGCATGTGCGAGGCCGGTGCTTTCTCCTTGTTACGGCTCCTTTGATGACAGCGCGCTCTGTTGACACTCTGGCAGCTTCCTGTGTGACTCCAGCGCATGTTGACAGCTTCCTGTGTGTTCAGCCTCAGTGCGAAAGCGCCGTAATCAGGGGCTATCTCACGTTGAATAATAGATTCAGTGAGTGACCGGCTTACACACAGCAGGTTTTTCCATTTCAGGCCCCGCTCATAATTCAGCTAAGGCATGAAACATAACAGTTTCGCAAATGTTATTCTTTTTTGTCAGGACAATTTATCCACACGATCCGCAGGATGGAAGATCCACTAACAACACAAGAGAGCGTATCCCACAGTGATGCCACAGTCACGTAGAGCTCCGGCAGAAACCAAGAACAAACAGCTGGTAACCTACTTGGACTCCACACATGATGGGCTTCTTGGGATTGGAGCACGTATTTTTTTTTGGGGGGGGGTTGCCCGTGGACAAATGGCTGCAGGTCCATATTCCTTCAAAGTAAACTTTCCCTTTATTGTCCCCAACATGGACGGTGTAATCAAGTGAAACGTAGAATCCACACATGCTTGCACGTAATAAAATGCTAAATCATGTGATGTACATGGGAAAAACACACAGGCATGTTTATGTAGAAGCTCTAAAACAGACGAGAGATTTTTATTAGTCATTTGCTGTGTTTGTACAACAGAACAGGCATTTGGAAGAATGGGAAAAAACACAGAACAAGCTTCAGTTGTTTCTAAAGGGGTGGACTAATCATTAAAGGGCGAGTCCACCAATTTTACACATTAAGGTGTGCTTACAGGTCTTGAGGAGTACAACCACACATGGGAAAAAAGTAGTGCGAAGCTGCATTTAATCTGTGAAATTGCATTTGCCGATGTCACTTAGTGGCTGTTGCATTGTGGGTAATGTAGGCACCAGGTTCTGGAAAGAGCCCCTGGTCTTGCATTGCAGTCCTGTAGCACTGTTGTATTCATTTTGATCAAAATCAGTGCAGCAGAACCGGAGATATCGCCTTTATAATTCCACCTGGCATAATCATCAGGTGTCGCACTAATCATAGAAGTAAAAGTTTCATCATATCTGTGGTTTGCAGAGACGTACATTGCCAACATTTATTCTCTCGGTTGGTTTGAGTTACCTGAGACACAAGTGCGGTTCAGTTAAGTTAGTGAGCGCGGGGAAATGAATAAAGGCTGTTTGGATTGAAGCGATTAGCTCCATGTTTGCAGCCTGTGGTCGTGGTTTTTGTTTTTTCCGTCCAGAGCACGGAGGAGGTTGTTATTTTTCAGTCCGTTGCTGTTGTTCTGTGTACCTCGAAGGTTACAGCATGGCAGAAAACATTACAGAGGTCCGTGTTTTATTTCCTGCTGTGGCGAGCGCTGTTCAAAAACGTGTCCGCTCCACAGTTTTGTCGGGCGCTCTGCGCCATATGGCACAACTTAAAACGAACCAAAGGGCAAATAAACACGGCGTGTTATTATACAGCGTCTCCTCTCCACGTTTGTGAGACCTCAGTCAAAAAAGTAGCTCTTAGCCACGCAGTTGATCTGTGTGTGTCTGTGTGTGTGAGTGTGTGTGTGTTCACATATATATGATGTGTCTGTGTTTAGCTCCGAGCAGAGACTCGACCTGATGATGTGTGTGAGTGACTCACAGGGCGACTGAGCATGAGATATCACATTTCCATCACTTCTGTCTCTGCTCACTCGGGCCTGGATGGGGGTTATTAAGGCACCATGAGGGGTCATCGGAAGGTCGTTTTTTAGACCATGAAAGGTTATAGAGGGGTTATAACGAGGCTGTGAGTCAGAGGTTTGAACTGTTTGCTCCCTGCTTTCGCTCTGTGAGTCATTTTCTGGCTTAGTGGGATCCATTTCAGGGTCCATTCACCTCAGGGGGGAAACAGATGTCTGTTAGAGGATCAGAGGCTTGTAAATACTTCTGTTGGTATTTTTGGGATCTCACACACTAATATTTGGATTTGATCGAGCGCTAATAATTGAAATACTTGGTGGCAATTTGTCCCGGATGTGTGACTTTGAAGCCGTCCTCCTCTGAGACGCCTCGGCCTGTTTCTTTCCTGCCATCGAGTACAGCAGAAACAACAGAAACATATTCATAGACGGCGAACTGTAACTCAAATATTTTGATTTCAATAAGGTGTAAATTCATAAAAACAGTCCCTATTTTTATGTTTTCCTGCTGTGATAAGAAAACACAGAGGAAAGCTTGCGTACACTGTCGGGGAGCGCGTATTATTTTAGCATCCTGATGAGTTGTGAATTTATGTACACACACGGTTTGTCGGTATGTCAGTTTCTGGTGAGTTGCAGTGTTTTTCTTTCCGTTTGGCTCGAGTTGAGAGTGCGGACGGGATTTGTGTGAGACGATAAGGTCGGAGAACCTGCGTCTCTGTTTGTCTCTGTGAAGACGAGCTGTAATATGGTTCTTCATTCAAGTGCCATCGTATTTACGATATATTTGATGAAGCGATGCGTCTCCTTCTCAGATGAAAAACGACGAGAGGTTTAGAAAGAACAAAGACGTTATCTAATGAAACACATTTATACAAAATATAAACACGGACAGAATTAACAATGTAATATTTACACAGGACCAAATTAGATGTCCAATAAATACACACATGGAGAACAGAGACAAAACAACACACTCGTTAAATCTGCCTTGGTGTAAATATGGAACCTTTAATTATAGAACCATTAAAGTTTCATAATTAAAAACTCTTGGCGTTGTTTATATGCACAGCTCTGTTAGATCAACAAGAAATCCATGTAATAATAAAATCCTCTCATTTATATTGTACTTTTATAACTTTTCTGCTTTTATTTTTTATGTTGTTAGGATTAGCCTCCTCATTAGAATTATTTTAAGTAAGCCCTTGAATATTGGTGTGGCTAATCTTAGCTAGCATTAGTGTTAATTAACTCATGTTCTCTTTCTACATTCCAGCTGCTAGATGCTGCTGATTAACAAACATACCCATAACGTAAGGATTATGTTATGCTATGTGACTAAACTATTGGTAAGTTAAAAGAACTGATTGGTGACTTCGGCTTAACAAGAAACATAAATACGGGTCATAATAAGCTGATAAGGACGGGCTGGAAACTGTTAAAGTGCTGAAATATTTGTACCTGAAAATGGATTTCTGAAGTCAGTTTTGCTCTAAAATTGTGTCTGAACTCTCATGTGTTGAGTGAAACCATTGTATTTCAAAATGTTGCTACATTTAAATGAAATCCTTCATTAATCCCGCACATTTAAGTAAAGGATGTTGAATAAGGACAATTCATTATGTTGGATACTCCAACCAGTCGCTCGCTTTGTCACCCAAGCGAGGTCGGTCGACTGAAATGACGTTTTCCTTTCGCTATTTTCTTTGCATTTTTCATGCTGGGCCCGTGAACCTGACTGTTTTTCCCAGAACACCAATTTAAGAGACTTAAAGAAATAACTTGTGATGGGTCTTATTTATGAGGCAAAACTGCAGATACAGAGGGGGAGACGAGTCGGAAGCCGTCGTTACTGATCCTTTGCACACCACTGAGGTGTTTATAGAGGAAGTGAGCGGTTCCTCTCGCTTTAACACCGGGGAATATACCGACACAAACATCACACGCACAGATTTACATGTGCCAAGTCCTGTGTAACCTGTATTCGCAAGGGGTAGAACAGGAGAGAACAGGGAAAACAGAAGGAAGGAGGGCTGGAGACACTAATGGACGGAGCCAAGGGACATCAAAACACAGGGGGACATGAGGAAGAGGTATGAAGACATGTAAGAGGTAGTGAAAGACACGAAGAGGCTGAAGGGGTAGAGAGAAGTGAGAAGAAGATAAAGGGAGGTCTGCTGGATGAATGGTGAGTTAGTGGTCTGGTTTTCCTCCGGGGGTCTCTCTCTCACACACACACACACACACACACACACACACACACACACACACACACACACACACCATGTGTTTACAGAGGAGATTAGAGCAGTTCCAGCCTGTACCTCTGCGTAGCACAGTGCCATGTGTGTAAACGATGAGAGGAATGTACACTGATGTACACTGACAATGTGTGCTATGTACATGTTGTAATATTTATAACTGTTACAACCTCCGAGGGAACAGCTGTAACATGTTGTCATGTCCCAAATTCATTTAAAAAATAAAAGAGAAAAAGTTAAGCGATACAGGGTCCACGTTCCCTCTGGAGGGAACAACTAATATGATTGAATGTCTGAGATATTAAATAGTTTGCAAACCATAACGTGGTTGTTACAGTGGTTAGAAGTGTGTTTGATGTGGTTTAATTGATGTTTTTTGGGGTGTTAAGTATAGGTTTTGATATAAAAACTATTTCTGCACACATTACTTGTTTTTTGGACCACCCATTTTTCTTCGTGTTTCAGGAAACCACTCATCCAAATTGCAGCCACACGCACTGAGATGAAGTGTTCATTCTCCTGGAAACAAACAGCGGCTTGCTAAATGCTTCTGATTACATCACATTATCTTCCTGTGAAGAGTTTTTTCGTAACCTGGTTAAGGTTAGCAAACAGGCTAGTTTAGCAGATAAAACAATCTTGTTAAGGTTAGCTAAAAGTTTAGTTTAGCTAAAACAATTTCATTATGGTTAGCTAACAACAGCTCAGTCAACCGCTAAAACAATTGTGTTACAGTTAGCTAACAGTTTAGTTGAGGAGCTAAAAAGATCTTGTCATGGTTAGCTAAAAGTTCAGATGAGCCAAAACAATTCCATTATGGTGAGCTAACAACAGCTCAGTCAGGAGCTAAAACAATTGTGTTACAGTTGGCTAACAGTTCAGTTCAGCAGCTAAAACAATTTTGTTGAGGTTAACTTACACTGTAGTTTAGCAGCTGTAACAATTTCCATGACATTAGCCAACAGTTTAGTTTGGCAGCTAAAGCAACTTTGTTACAGTTTGCTAACAGATTAGTTCAACATGGTCTGGGTTAGGGTAGCTAAAAATTTAGTAATAAATATGTGAGTGTGCTGTACATGAAATCTGCAAGTATCCTATGACCTAGGCAACATTATTTAAGCCTCTGTGGTGAAAACATGGGTTTAAATAAGTAATTCCTGGCCTGTAAACTATAAAGTCTGTGTCTCTGGTGGTGTCATTCAGGATCAAACCCCTCTCGAGCTGGCTGTCACATCATGTCAGCAGTTCGCTCCGTGCCTGATGAAGTGTGTTACATCGGAGCAGACAGCCTCCACTTTGGGCTACTGTCCAGTCCGTCTGTGAGCTGTTTCTTATCAATGCACTCGAGAAGCAAACGGAAGATGACGTCATCAACCGGCCTCGTCTTTCACGCTGTCTACAAATCTCCATCTTTGCCTGTTTGGTGCGAGGGCGCCGGTTCAGAGAAGGGTCGCGTACGAGAACTCCCGAGAGCGTTTCCAAAAACGGCTCAACAGCAAAATGTTAAAAGTTGCAAAAGATTCAAAACCTTTATTTTTATAGTACTGTAAAAATAGGCTGGAGGGCTTTAACAATATACATCATTCAATTGTCATTTCAGCTGAAGAAAAATGGCTCACAGAGACTTAAAGATTTACACTGTCTTGTATGAACACACACACACACAAACACACACACACACATGCTGTCACATACTCAAACAGGTCGGCCTCCCACAGGTGTGAAGCTGAGACAGAACGTCGTAATGCTCTGTCTCAGGTTGCACCTGAATATTTAACCATCCCACCCAACACCTCTCACACGCCGACATGCAGGTAGAGTTACGTTCGTGCTGATCGCCGTTTCCTTCCTTCAGCACTGCCAGTCACATCAAAATATTGCATTTGCCAAAGGTCTTGTGTCTGAGCAGGGTCAGACGAGTCAGCCAGAGTCTAAACAACCTTTACCAGGTGCTGTATATTAGATCAAGTGATTGCATTATGTGGTTAAGCTGCACAACAACCAAACAGCCAGAATCAATGTTGACACTGTGTATTTATGGTCATGTTCTGTCTTCTATCTTCTAATTTTACGTGCTGCAACTTTAAGTTTCTTTACATGCAGTTTTCCAATTTTATCTCTTGACGATGCTGATGCTCTGGTTAGGCTTTGGCACAAAAACCATTTGGTTAGGGTTCGGGAGAGATCGTGTTTTGGTTGCTGCAAACACTGCAGAAAATGTGCCGAGGTCTCGTTGAAAACAGCTGTTTTTATTGGCACTAATACAAACGGACTGAGAAGATGTCAGTTTTGTGCCTTCACAAATGCGGCTGGAAACTGTCTCAGGGTCTTCGTAAAAAATATGAAGTGGTATCACACTTACAAATGTTGAAACCTCCTGACTTGTAACCCCGCCACCATCACCTCCACCTCCTGATAAGTCACAAACATGTATCCTGACTGTGCAGAAACATCTCAAGATGCTCCTTTTTTCTCTTCTTTCATTGCTATCACTTTCTCCTGCAAGCTCACCAAAAACATTAAACCCCCCTGACAAATTCAATAACAATTTCCAAACAGTGGGATTTGGCAAAACTTAGGTCACTGATGTTGTGAAGTGTTTCTCGCTGGTGTTGATTGTTCTCTCTGTCGGTCTCGCTGCCGTCATGTGAATCAGCGTGTGTCCTGTCTGAGGTTGACTGTAGAGATGACATGATAACATGCGTCTTTATGTGTGTGTGGTGACAGTGACGAGTGGGGAGCCTGAGGGTGGTGGTCCAGACTGGAGGTCTGGCGATCGTCCAGCTGTCGATGATCAGTTCAGTGCGGTCGTGTAAATCCCCTCCGCCTCTGCTTTGTGTTGCAGCCGGTCCAGTGACAGCACAGCAGTGTTTCTTAAGCCACGGCTCGGAGCACCGAACACAACTGTTTCTTATATGAATCACAGAAATATATATATATATATTTTTCAACTTTTTATCATCTGTTTTAATAAAGCAGATCTTTGGCAGCAAACCTCTCTCCTTCTTTTATGTTTACGACCTTCAGGCTTCGAGAGCGTCTGATTAAAAGACTCTGGGAAGCAAGCGGCTTTTATGAGAAGATAACAGATCTCACAGCCTCGTTTTGATCCTGCTAACAGGGCGAGACGGCATCAGCGTTGTGTCGTCGTCATACGTCTCGGACCGACCTTTGTCTTTACAATTAGTTCGTCATGCAGCCTGAGTCACGCTGACAGATTCCAGAGCAGCGGCACAAAGAGCTTCTTGTGGCAGGACAGACTCCTCTCGAAGACCCCCGACATGTCCGATATAACCGTGATCGGATTTTTCACTTATCATTTGTATCTCTCCTCACGCCAGCTGGCAGAATGAAGCCTCTGCCCACAATTGCTTCCTCTTGTAAACAAACCTGGTCACTAATTTGAAATGAATGATGAGAATTCAAGCTACCATGAAGAACCTCTTAAAATATAAACCTCAAAACCAGCATGAACCCCCGAGGCTGAGATGCAAAAAGGAGGCTGATTTATGTCCTGAGAGCCTCAGAGGTCGACTCTGAACAGCAGAATCACCAGATTGGTTTAGAAATTATGGGGAAATGAACTTCATGCAGCCTCGTTACTCTAAATAAATCCTGCAAAAAGCCGTCGTCGCAATGAAATATCCACATAAACGTTAACATTACATCTATATTCATATAAATCTGTCATCTTGTTATTTGTTGCTTTCATTAATGTTTGTTCAGTGCTTAGCCAAGAATTCATATGATGTTTCGAGCTTTGTTTTTAAAGGGCCAGTTCACCCCAACTCAGATATAGATTTTCAAAGATTTCTCCGTCAATCTCGGATGTATCTGCAAACCACAGATACAGCCGAGATTGACGTCTTTACCAAATATCATCACGTTTACATTAAATGCTTCTTAACTGACTTTCACATCATAAGGAGGAGGGGACGATGGTGGTGTTACTACGAGCTACAAGGCTCTTTGTGTCACCATTTCATTACCAACAAGCTTTATTTTTGGAACAAATAATGCCCTTTTCAATGTAATGAGTATAACTGTGTAAAGAAACATCACTTCCACAACTATTCTCATGTGAAAGACAGTGAGAAACTGTGCAAAGCCACTTTGTTGCATCACCAGCCAGTATTATCGTTATAAATAAGTTTGAACTCAGAGTAGTAGGATGGGAAACACACCATGCTGCTGGTGACGACCACTAATATTAGTTGGGTTTTTTTGGCTCAGTTGTTTCGTAACATGTCGAAGCACCTGGCCCACACTGGCCTGCCTTCATATCGCTCCAGCCGGTTTCCTCTTGTACATACGTCTTCATTTTGTAGTGTCGTCGCAGCAATCGAGAACAAACATCATGACTTCACTGACTTTTTTGTGGCTTATTTTGTGTCGTGGCACCTCATACTCCAGGATCATGGGGTGTGTAATACACATGGTAAAGCTTGCTGTCTTTGTTGCCCACATTGCTTCTAACCGTGAAGAAAGCAGAATACGGAGCGCTGACAGTACTCAGACAAACTGGACTTTGGGGGGTCAGACGTGATAGGGCTCAGTACAGATTTCCTAGTGTTAGTGCGCCCTTAGCGAAACGTTCATGTTTTATAAGTTAGCTGAGCCCGAGCTTTGAAGTTCCTAATGTAACACCAAACGTGTCAACGCGTACAGTTCTGACAGTATTTAACACCTGTTTGCAACACCATCCGCTTAACCGCTAACACACACAGGTGGAACAGTATCCTTCATTACAAGCTCCTCTCACACCACCAACAAAAGAGCAGAGGACTCATCCGACTAATGACACTATCCTCTGACAGTTGGCTCTAATGGTTTCCCGTCAAAGCTGATGAACTTGTTCTCCACAGTGAGGCCAGTAACAGGATACGGAACATGTTTTAACTGGTCCCATGGCGGCCGTTAGACTAATTCTGTAGTATAACTTCATCATTTATAGCTTTGAACTGAATAATACAAAGAATAAACAGAGGTTATGTAGACGGTCTTTTGTATGTGATGTAACCTGATGGGACGGTCAGCTTTATGGATTTATGTCTTGATGTAAAACCAGTTGGCCTTGGGGGACAAATAAAGCTGAAGTTGACGAAGTGTCGACTGTCTAAAAGGACCAAAAACGAGGAAGCAAAATCAAAATTCAAGTTGTTTTATGAAAATATTGATATCAGGACTCACCATTTTGGTACCAGTAACTGGCTGCAGATTTTAAATGTCATAATGTTATTATTTAACGTCTATCAAACTCTTTTTTACTGGTCACACAGATGTCTCACAGCGAGTCACTGTGTCGTTTACAAAGATAGCGAGTCGCATAAGAAAATAAAAGAGCGTTGGCAGGCTCGGGTTTTGTCCCGTGGCTGTTGAACCGCTGCACTGACTCACAGCTCTGGAGTCGGTGCAGAGGAAGGGCTGTGAAATGCGAGAGAGCAGCGGACGGATCAGATATCGACCACACATTAGTTAAGAAAAGACGCGTCTTTTCTTCTCATGCTCTCCGACTCCTACATCATTGTCTTCTCCGGATATTTGCCGCTGTTTAATCATACAGTCTGCTCACTGTCCTCGCTCTCGCTTCCAACATCCACTCTTAACTCCATTACTCAGTTCTTATGTTGTTTTCTTTATTGTGGGATCTTTCAACACTTGTCCATCTTCCATTCCTCACTGTCCGTCTCACCTTTCTTTTATATTCTTATTCTAGAGGTACTTTACTGTATGGCTACTCCATTCTCTTTGTGTTTAATGCCTGTTCCTGTCATTTGATAACATCAGATTCTATTCATCCTTTCACATATTACAAAGAATCCAATCCCCAGAGATACAACGATTAATCTCTGCTACTGTTCAGTTTCAACGACCAGTTTTCCCCACAGCTCAGGTTTAATCGACATCAATCTAATACGTTGTAGACATTAAAGCTGTGTGTTAGTAACGAGAGAACACACCACGCTCTGTAGAATGCATTTATTATCAATTAAAATGAAACAAGTTAAAGGTGGATACCATATAAAAATAAATCTGTAGTTGTTTTTCAAAGTGAAGAAATCTCGTTTCACTAACACATAAACTCATGTGAGAGAAGGACATAAAATTAGCAACTATTCTCCAATCATCAGAACAAAAAGGGAAACAATGCAGTCCAATGACACACAAATGTAGAACGTTGTAAACGATAAGATTCGGAGTAAACAGGAACTTTAAAGGTGCCCTGTGGAGTTTCTGACTACTAGTAATGCTAAAGAGTAATATTTTTAAGAAGCAAAGTGACAATAGACTGAATCACAATGTTTGTTTGCTGTCATATCTCTAATAACAACACTTTTACTGATGTTACATTTGAATTTATTGTCCTGTTGGGACTAAGACTAAAGAAAATGACAACTTGAGTTCACCTAGCAGCTGGTCGAGATATCACTGTGGTGTCGATGTCAAAGATGCTAACAAAGCAACATAGTTTGTAAAATGAGCACAACAGAAACGTCAGACTGGTCAGACGATCATGACTAACTAGTTATCTTCAGCTGTTGCAGTTACGACAGAAAATCTGTAATGTAAATCCCGCTTCAGTTGTCTACCTGGAAGTGACTGTTGCTGTGCGACATCACGGTGATCCAGGCTATAAAGGCAAAAGAAAAGACCGCAAGCTAGAGAACATGGATGTAACTTCAGGGAAGTTTCTTCTCACCACCGTCACCAAGTCTTTGCTCATGTTGGATCTCTGTAAATAAATGAATAAAGGAGTTTGGTTTAGACCGGCTCCATTTGAGAAAGTGTCATGAGATGACTTTTCATGTGAAGTGGCGCCACACAAAATAAGATTGATCGATTATTTGATATTCAACTCTTTAGCTGGGTAAACATTCTTTTGGTGAGAAACACTGACTTCAAATTTGTTGAAAGAAAACACCACAGGACACCTTTCAGACATTTTAGACAAACACTGTGTTGAGTGCTCTTGTAAAATGGGAGAGAGAGTGATCCAAAAACCAGAAGCAACCCAGGCACTTGAAAATATCAAAATGAGGATTAGTTGATTACAGTTTGGAGCGCTGATGAAGGTGCAATTTTCCAAACATTTAGCAACAATAATAGCAGCTTTTTATTAACTCTGTACTTGTTTTCATATGGTCTTGGTTGGACTTCCTGGATCCCTCTGGCTTTTGCATCACTATGGTGCCGTGTGTGAGGACCACAAATATGCTGTGAATGCTCACATAACTTTGTTTACAACTCCAGCGGGCACCTTGAACATAACATCTGATGTGTAAAAGATCCTTTTGCAGTGTAAACCCGGTCTTTTGAAAGCTTACATGGAAATAAATCATTAACCTATTTGATTTAATCCTTTGGCACACTCTGAGATATCATATTACACTAATAAATAACATTTATTCTTACTTTTTTATAAAAACAAAATAAATATCAATAAGTTAATAAATTCAAGATTTCATAAATACATTTAATATATGTGGGCTGATTACTTTTTCCATGTAACATATGAGTTGTACAGTAAACAGAGTGAGTCTGCTGTATTGTCCCTCGTGTTTGATTGATGTCTGTCTTTTAGGTCGAGTATCCATGGAAACATTTAAAATCACACTGAACACATTAGCGATGGAAGGTGTAAAGGAAAATCGTGGATATTGAGATTGAGCCAAGAAGAAGAAGAAGAAGAAGAAGAAGAAGAGGATCATGAGGAATCATTGCCTCTGGGTCAAAACTGAAGCGATGCCAACGCCTCCCTTTACTAACTGATGGACTCGGGTCGAATCCGGCCTCACTTGATCCCGGAAAGTTTCCTCACAGTGAGATAAATCTGAAGAAAAATCACCTTAACTTCTTATATCTAAGTGGGAGTGAATGTTATAATTACACAGCGCTTGACGCCAGCTCACACTCCCTACACACACCCACATTTCCTGGCAGAGTGCTTCCTAACGGTGTGGTAGACAAGATTGTCGTCCAGAAACGAGAGGTCGTCGTCGAACGCTACTGGCCGACAGCAGGCCTGAGGGGGCGTGTCTTTGGGAGGAAGCCTCCTGTTGTGAACGAGGTTGTAAAGGATTTTGTCGTAGTTGGTCTCGGACTTCCTGCAGGGTCCGGAGCAGTACCTGAATATCATCTCCTCACTGGAGCGGTAACCCAAACCGAGGTCCGACACGTTGAGGTGGATCTGTTTGAGCACGCAGCCCTGTCCTCGTCCATTACCTCGTCCCCTGGCGTTCCTCCCTCGCTCCCCCACTCTAGCTCCACCTCTTCCTCCTTTGCTCTCCCCCTTCTTCCTCTCCCGTCTTCGCCGGGTCCCTCTGCTCAAGTTGTCTTTGAACGGCGAGGAGGTGATGGAAGAGGAGGAGGTAGGTGAGGACACGGTGGATGACGAGGAGCGCCGTATTCTACTGATGGTCACTTTGATGAAGTCCACCACGTCTTCAAACCCATCGAGGGGCGGTTCCTCCATGGCGTCTGAAACACATTAAGACAAGTGGCGCTCTTACAAGAACGTATCCTATCGGACAGCACATGTTGTTTCACTTGATCACATCACACTGGCTATTGTACAGACGGAGTGTTGTGACAGAAACTGCACATGCAAAGACGGAAACACATTGTTTTGCTTCCTCAGAGGAATTCCATCTGATCTGATTCATCAAAGTTATAAATGGATCCCATTCTTCTGTCAGCACCAGACACTTTTACTTCTGAGTGGACTGGATGCATTAAAGACTCAGCAGCAACTCTGCCGCCTCGTGGCCCAAACCACCACAGATAAAATAATAAATGATAATCCAATAGTAATTTATTGGAAAAAAATTGGTTCAAGCTTCTAAGTTGTGAGGAGTTTGAGCTTTTCTTTGTCCCTTATAGTAAAAAAGTATTGTGCATTTTATTCCAGTATGGTAACTTCAGTTACTGGCTATTTTGCAGATGACATGTTGCATCAGAGGTAAAGTAATACATTATTTAAAGAGGTCATATTATGAACATATAAAAATATATATTTATATAAAGCCTGTTACACAGTGATGCACTTTATGGAAGTAAAGGATCAACTCAAACCCAGGTGTTTCAGGCAGTGAAGGAGTGTTTTCTGTAGAGGAGTAACTCCATTTTGCAGACCTTTTACATGCACAAAAATGCTACATAACACAATAAAGAAAGGTAAAAATCCCCAAAGCATAATATGACCTCATTAATTCATTTATTTTATAACCAGAAAAATTTTGAAGACTAGATGAGATAATCAACCAGAATATACCCGTAGTATACAGTATAAACATACATGTAAATATATGTGTAATTTAGTTTTACTTGTACTTTTGATCCAGAAAATTACTTCTGATAGTTCAGTAAATTTAACATCAGACACATTTGAGTAAACACTGTCACTCAAAACATTTTGCAATGTCATATTTCAACAAGATTTATTTATTTTACTCAAATATGACTTTTGGGTACTTTTTACAGAACTGAGAGTTTTAGACTTCAAGTTGGATAAAAAACAGTGGATTTGTGGATTTTCACCAATTGTGACAGGCATTTTTATATTTCATGTTATAGAAAATGATCATTAGATCAACCAATAATAAAAGATGAGTTTACTTGCCAACCTACACATCAGCTTCTAAGAGATTAACAAGCATGTTGTATGTGGGTGGTGTCACTGTGGGGAAGATATGAACAAGGTAATAACACCACAGTCCATCAGCTCTGAATGAGGCAGGCCTCACTGGAATAAGAATCATGGATCTTGGCCCATGCACTGAACAATATGTCCACTTCAATAAGTTGTTTCATGCCAAACATTTGTCTTCTGAGTTGAACATTAAGTAGTTTTTCTCGAAAATGACACATAAAAGTTTAATTTTTTTGTTTAAAAAATGAGAATAAAAATATACTTTCTGATGTTTTCTGGCACTTTGGGTATTCCATACAAACACAGGCTCTTACATGTTTCGCCTCCAGCCAGCGTCCCTTCCCAGTCCTCCGTGTCCGCCTGAGCGCGGCCGATGCCCGGGGAGGTGACCGACAGGCGGATCTGAACCGGCGGGAGCTCCAGGGGACTCTCGGCGGCGCGCCCTCTCCTCTCGGCGGACTGGGGCTGCTGTCGGCTCCGGAGCAGCGAGCCGGCGTGCACGGCGCTCAGCAGTATCAAACAAGTGGTCAGGCTATCCCATAACTTCATTGTCCACTTCAGTCCGGCAGCAGGACATGGCGCGGGGCGAAATCAACAGGTATCACCTGGCAAACGCGATAAACGGCATCTTGAAGATGGTTTAACAGTTGCGGAGGAAAAGGTGTGGCGCGCTCATCAGCTCGAGTTCCTTGCAGCTCAGAAATGCTGAGGATCGATGTGTGTGAATGCCTGTAAACTGCACACATTCACCTACATGCCCGCGGCGATGCGCAACATCCAAGGACGCACGGACCCAAAGCCCGACGCGTGAAAGGCTTCCCTCTGAAGTTGATCCAATCCAACGCCTGCAAACACAAAATTATCCTCCCAAGTTCACAATCTCCCCACCGTGTTCATCCCTGCTCACCATCAATTCTGACTGAGCCGTGAGGAGAGAGGGAAGGGTCCAACAGGGGAGATGGGGAGTGGTGGTGACGTCTGAGGGTCCATCCTCTGCTCCTTCCTGTCTCCACCCATGCAGACTACTCGGAGGGATGGAGTCCAAATTCGTGGTAGAACTCCAGAGTTGAGGGTGGCGGAGGCTCTGTTATGAAAGACGCTCGGTCTGTGTACTCGGATGTCTGAGGGAGAAGTTCCACACTTTCCGCCGACCAGTCCTCCAGATTTCCCATCCCGCTTCTCCTCCTTTGGTTGATGTTGGATGGGGAACGTGTTTCCAATCAGCCAGGCAAAACACACTGAATAGATTATGTTGCTACTTATTACCACAGTGTGTTTGAAATCAAGCTGTTTTGCCTTCGATGAGCTGGTGACATTCAACGTGGAGGAGCTTCATGAGCTGATATCCATTACAGGAAACTGGAGTCCTGCCAGTAGGGTTACGCAGAGTTTTTGCATAATCTGAAGTGAAAAGTGTCTTTTTTGTTTGACTTTGTTTGGCACAAAAAAACAGACTCAAAGGCTGCAAAAGCACAATTTAATGTAAAGATTCTCTGATTTTTGTTAAACGTACAATATGTAGCCTCTCTGCTGTTCGTTGGCTCTCTGTCAAGTTAAAAAATTAAAGACATTTGACAAGTGTTGTGTGTGAAGGAGCCAGGAGGAGCTGGGTGCAGATCCAGATCCTCTGGAGTATAAACACCCAGAGTCACATCTGATTCTGCTCTGATCAGATGTTTGTTTACAGACGAAGAGAGCTCAGTAGGGCCACTGGTAGTTTTGCTCATACCCAGGACAAGATGATTTCTGAGTGCCCCTCCAGCACATTATTTAAAGGGTAAACTGGTCCTTGTGTGCCCTGTTATGACCCAGCACCCGGGACTACTGATTGGTTTACCCCCCAAGTCGGTAGCCTGGAGGTCAGACAGTATTTTGTCGCCTCTGGGATTTAAACGTGGATTTATCTTCAGTCCTGTTTATCAACCTGACTGCAGCAGTGATCTGCTGATGTGACCTCCACTGTTGGGTGTAAACTGTATTATCATGTTGTCAGTCAGCTAGAGCTAACGGAGGAATGTGATTGACTTTAAGAACATAAAATTACACAGAAGAGAGAGGAAAAGAACCTGTGTGAGTCTGTGGTGAGTGCTGAATTCACTGAGAATTGACCTGAATTTACCCACACGAGCCCTCGGTGTGCACTGCTGGTCGATAACGTTAGCATATGGCTAATGTTGAAACGTTTTAAGCTCTATAAAACACACCATGACCCTGAGGATTTCCCTGCATTTGAACATTGTTGGTACACAACTTATAATACGTAACAAAGATCTGGTTTTTAGACGTTTTAATGCTGGATTACATAATTTATCTGTTTGTTGATAATTGCATGTTTCAAATTTCGTAAAACATTTGTTTGTGTCTTAAATGACATAGAGCCGAGGCAGCCGACAAACCGCACACGGATCATCTTACTGCACATGTGTTTTGTGAGCGATCCTGTTGCAGAAAAATGAAACAACTGTGAACTGCCTTCGAGAGGCTGGGCTAGTAAACCATCCGCAGTGAATATCAACGAGAATCTGAGAAATTCACTTTGAATAAAGCTGCAGATTAAATCATTTCTGTTGACACATTATGGCCTCACCTCAAAAAAAAAAAAAAAAAAACAGCCTTCAGCGGAGGAATGTCAATGAGACTGTAAAGTCAATTTCCATCTCTCTCTATCGATTCAGATGTTGTTGGTTATCTCTGTCTCTCTTATAAATTTTATCAGAGGACTTAACAAGGGAACTATGTGGGCAGCACTGTGCTTAATGATTAAAACCAGAGTGAAAGATGAGTGCAAGTGATCTGAGGACTTTGTGTGTCTGCATGCTCATCAAGCATTCCCCTTCCAAGAATACTTAAAAAGCTGTTTATCTCACGTTAGTATGTGCCGCAGCACTCGCACAGCTGTAATGTTTTAAGAGTTTTTTGTTCTGGATCGGCAGAAGAAATAGTATATGTATCTGTGATAATGTATACCACATGATCAGACAAGTACAGATGTGGAGAAGTCCAGTTGATTATTATGGAGATGACCAACGCAGAGATTAAACTGTCACTGCCTCATTTACGGATTAGAGCGTTTAACTGCACAAAATTTGATTTCTAGGATTTCGGTCACCACAAATGCACAGTTCAACCATTTTTTGTTTTCTTTTATTGTCCACTAAGACCCAATCCTATTTCCAACAACAGCGAAACAAGTCTACGTGCAGGACTGTTGCGCAGAAATCAATGTAATGTTAACAAGATATCTAGTTAGCAACCGAGTCGTGATTATTTTATGAGAGATGAAAGAAAAGTGTCATGGTTTGGACTTTTACTGCGGCTTGTTTTTGTGGTTTTCATTGTGTCTTGTGTTTCAGTGGTGCTGGGAGAGGCCGGGCGTGGTCAGAGTGTTTGCCACCTCACACACCTGCAGCTCATTTGGGAGGAATCAGCCTCCCTACCTGCTCCCTGGTCTCCTCTCTGCTTGCTGCCAGATTACTATCAACAGCTCTAGTTGGTACATGGTCGACTCTAACATGTCCAGTGTTTTCTCACTCTAGGCTTCTAAAAGTTTCTGCCCTCAGTCTAACTTCATAACTTCATAAGTGCGTGACGATCAAGCTCCTCAGTCAAACGCCACCCAGACACCGGCGCTCTCTGGATTTTCCAGAGCACACAGCCTGCACCACCGTGAGTCTGCTATTGTTTTGTATTGTGTTCAGTAATTACCATTTAATCAACTCCCTGTCTGGTGTCCGCGCTTTTGGGTCAACTTCTGAACCATCTACAATCGTCACAAAAAGGACCATAATACATTCAAATGATGTTTTGATAGTTACATTTGGAGGGCCATAGAACTTTCCAGGAAGAGGAGAAATGTTGCTGCTTGCCCTACAGCAGGTCTGAGTAAAGCTGTTTCCTCTACGGTAGTTAATTCACTTTACCTGGTGGATGTGAAACACACACTGTATGACTTCACATCCGTACAAACACACTGTACACGCACGCCCTTGCAGTGTACTGTTTTATGATGAATCATGTGTGTGTCAGCGCACGCACACATGCGAGCCACACTGTATTGTCATCATTTGGCCATGCAGAAACCATTTGAGCATCCGAATGCGCTCCAAAGATATGTCACCGAGAATAACAGTTGCCTTCCGCTTGTTGTTGCTAGACGTTGGTCTACGAAATCACTCAGAAGAGGCTTCCCTTTCCACTCACTCGCTCACTTAACCTTATGGAAATACATCATCCCCGCGCAAATACACCAAACAGATGTCCGCTTCCCTTCTTGCAGTTCACGAGGGGCTGATCGGGGGGAGGGGGGGGCTGATTTGCAATTGAATCTGTCAGCCATTTTGAGGGCTCACTTTGACTCACATGTAAGGGGCTAATTGCACGGGTCATTTCACCCGTCATTATCGGCCAACATGAAATAGCTGCCTCTTGAATGGATGACGGAGGGAGGAGTTGACAGCTGGAATGGATGTCTGATGTGTGACATGGCTGCCGGTGTAGTAATTAGCAGAAAAAAAGAATATCCCGCCTCTCTTCTCTGACAGGGAGAGTGGGGAGATCGGTGATAATGTGTCATCAAGTCCTGTTTTCTACATTTGCACATGTTTTGATCTCGTGCCTGGAGGGGAGGAGAGTCTGTCTGTTTTCAGCCGAGCTGGACCTCTTTGGGATGACGATGTCCGTTAATCTAAATGACTAAATGATGGATCGCCGTGAAATTTGGTGCAGACATTCATGGTCCCCAGAGGAGTTATTCCTGGTGATCAGCCGACTTGTCCTCTTGTACTACCAGGTGAAATATCTCCACACTGACAAGATCGATCGACACAAAATTTCAGAGAAACATTTATGGTTCTCAGGCGATCTCTCCTAATGACTTTGTTGATCCCCTGGCCCGAAGAGATGCTTCCAATCAGTGACATCAAAAGGGAGGGATTCAAAGAGTTAGTTCAGCACCCGGAGCCCAAGTACATTATGACAATGAGAGCTGTTGTGACAAAAAAACACATGAAAAAGCACTTTGAGAAGACGAATGATGAGTTAAAAGTCAAACTGGCCACGGCAGACGAGCTAAAGCTAGCTCTGAGAGGCAGCTCCACAACTTCATCCGTGTTTACTGGGAGATGTTGTCCAGTAATCAACTGGTTACCTGAAAGTAAGACGTGCCCACAATGCCGACCCTTCATGCATCCTCACAGCCTCCTTGTTTTATCAGTGCCAAGTAGAAGAAGCCTACAACTATGGCCAGCTTGTGATTTTTGCCATGCATCGGGGGAAAAGGAAACTGATCACCTTTAAACTTTCACTATGGTCGGCTCTGCTCACTCTGTATTTGCTTAATTCCCAATGTAGATTTGCATCAAATGATCATTTTGAATGTTATCAAGTATAACCCAAAATCATCTGGTTCAACCTTGATTTTTGTTTGTCAAAGAATGTAAAGTAGAAGGTGACACACTTTTTATGGCACAACAATATACTGCTTGTTTTTGTTGCACCAAATCAGCAAAGAGTTGATCTTGAGAAGTAAGACGTTCCCTAGCGGGGGGATTCTATCGCTACCCGTGGATCTGGGTGTTGACAGATCATTGACTTCATGGAGAAAATCTCGTCCTCTGGGAGCCACAGTGGTGCTGACAAAGTAATCCACACCATATGTAGCTCTGGTGCTGCTGGAGCCTCGGGGCTGAGGGTGACCCGGCGACGGGAGCTGTGAGAGTGGATGCTTTCCTGCCGGGCTGCACCGCTGGGAGTCAGCTCGGAGATGTGAAGACGGGGTCAGTAACTGTGAGGATGTTCAATCAAATGTAAATAATTAGTGGTTGTGTCAAACCTGAATGTCTGATTTGATCTGAGGTGTTACAGGTGGAACATTACGTGGCGTTCAGTCATTTTTATTGCATATTAGAAACCAGGTTGAAATCGCTGAACCTCCAGATGTGGTGACTGCTCACACACACACACACACACACACACACACACACACACACACACACACACACACACACACACACGCATGCAGGACTCAGATGCTGCCACTAGTGGACGCTGTTTACCTCTGTTTTTATTAATGTGTCACACATTAAACAGCACATCAGTCACACTGACTGTAGCTGTCGCCTAAATGAAATAAGTAACAGATGTGAACTGAATGCAGTGAGGATTATTTGACATATGCGATGTGTTAAAACCACGGGAGACATCGTCAACATGTCAGACCGAGATAAAGGTTCCTGAGGTCGGGGTGTGATGTGCACACAAGGACAAAGCTACTGATGCGAGCAAAGAGT
Organism: Acanthopagrus latus; assembly: GCF_904848185.1. Classification (NCBI taxonomy): domain Eukaryota; kingdom Metazoa; phylum Chordata; class Actinopteri; order Spariformes; family Sparidae; genus Acanthopagrus; species Acanthopagrus latus. The sequence goes on from NC_051043.1 coordinate 25,824,071, forward strand.
GAAATCAATTCAGAGTGATATCTCTCATGTCCTCTGTGGTGTGGTGAGAAAGAACAAATGAGTTCTCCGCACAGCCAACAAATCATGTCGCATGCCTCTGACTACAGACTGTTGTTCCACTCATGGTGGGAAACAATTTTCTGAACCAGCAGTCTGGTTTATTTGTTTGTGTTTTTATTGAATTGAAAAAAATATATTTTTGGATGAGGCTACAGTAAGAGATGTGCCCCCCCCCGCTAGCTGTAATAAGCTCAACAAAGTTTTCAAACTAAGGTTTGATTTGGACTCCAGCTGCACCTGCCTGTTTCCCCTCCGTCTCTCTGTAATATGTCTGACCAGGAGATGGAACCAGTGAGCTCCCTGTTCATGCAGCACACTGATCATCATCTCAGACTCTGCTCATTATCTCACCAACCCTCTGCTGAGCCGGAGCCTCACAGAGCTGTAGCATTCCTCTAAACACCTCAAGTAGACGGGGACTTACGTAAAAAAACCCCATCTGAACTGCGTAATCCAAGTATCTAAAAGCCCAGAGATCATACATTGACTTGAAAAGACATTATTTACACCTTTTTAAAGACGAAATCTTCATTGGAGCTGCTAAGTTCAAAGCGTGGACCCCGTCTGAGAAGGTATACGCAGATTTGACAGAATATTGAAGGTGCGATTGTCCTGTTAAAGTTTTAGCATGTATAGGTTTATAGTAAAGCAACAGTATGCAACTGTTTTAAAATAACAGCTTCAGAATCATTTTGAGTTTCTTTTGAAATCATATGGATGAGTGCATAAAAACGTGGCTTTTATACTTCAACATGCTTCAAAATTCTCGTTTGTTTTACACCATTTGATTTTTCTCGTTAAGGACAGATGGACAATAACGCTGCACAGAAGAAGAACAACTGAGTAATTACAATCTAAATGATCGTGTTATGATACCTAGACGAGTTTCAGTTTCATGTGTGTGTTAATGTTATGTATGTTGACGCGATATGACCCACAGAGACTGAATTTAGCTTGTTTGTTTGACGTGTGGTTTGACTCTGTTGTCTTGCATGTTATATTTGTTTAGTTATGACTTCTGCCGTTGTTTTACTTTGCTGTTGAGATTGTTTGTCACAGTGAGAGCAGACAAGACGGATCCAGATGCAGGAGGCTGCAGGACTAACTAAAGACTGGACTTTGTAGTTTTTACAGAAGTTCAAACTCGGAATCTTAATATTTACAATATTAATGAGTTCATAATACAACCAAGCTGTTCTCAGGTCCCAGAACACCGTTCGAAGTTAGAAAGCATCGACTCTCACAGCTCCTGTCGTCGGATCAACCCTGAGAGTTTGTTTTATTTGGTTTGTTTAGGCAGGAATAGTAAATCAGTCAGTGAATATTTTTCCCCTCTGATTACAATTCCTTCCCCAATCAAACTTAGGTGAGAGGTGACGAGAGGAAAAGCAGCAGGAGAAGTGAAGTGAGCTGATAGGCTGGGAAAGAACATCGGGAACAGAGCTGGCTAATGAAGGTGATGCGGTGCCGGCGTGGAGCACAAGAACACCGGAGGGGAACCACAGAAGAGCACGACACTGTGAGCCTCAGCATCCTGACATGTAACAGGGAGAATGGCACCTCTTTCATTCCAACCTCGCACCTGAAATGCCTGTTCTTACACGATTTCCCAGAGGAGGTGTGTACCGAGGAAAAAAGTAGAGACTGATAAGAGCAAGACGTACCAATTACTTCATAACATCGCTTCAACATGTAATTGTTTGTTTATAACACACTATAATGAAGTTGTACACAGATGTGAGGACATTGTGAGCCATTATAAGCCGTTTTCATATAATACCATCTGTAAACTCATCATTATATTGTCACTCTTTACTTGTTTACCAGCAGGGTTGTTGACAGATACATTACCGCACAGGAACAAATGTCCTTACAGCTGTTTACTTTAGAGCTATACATACTCAGGGCAATTTGACAGACAAATTGTAAAGCACTCGATGAATGCAGCCATTTATGATTAAAAGCAGGTCTTATGAAACACTGACAGCTGTCATGTCGTGACCTCACAGGTAAAATGGATGTCCTGTGAGAACAACATGACAGCTACGTCTCACTCTCGGTCGCAGGCTGGCTGATAAATGAGCGGTACGATCTTCAGCACTCCAGAAGTCTCTGTGGTCTCTGCTCTCTGCAGCTGCCATTGTGGGTCAGTCAGGGTGAAAAAAAAAGCTGTTGGAACAGAATTAGATAAAAAAAAGATTTTCAAAATTATTCCCTGCAAACCGGCGGCTTGAGTCATTCGTCACTCAGCGTGAATGCAGAATGAGAGCCTGACTCAGAGAATTAGGTCTAAGTAGGAGACCAGCAGAGTGGAAATGAAAATGGCTTAACAAATCAGCTCCTGGCTTCTGGTTACATTCTCCTGTGGCGGTACCTCAGTGGTAATGATAAAGATAATGATAATAAGATTCAGGGGGGAAAAAAAGGGTAGAACTGTGTCCCTGCAGACGAAAGGTTTTGGGCTGCAGCGCTGTTTAACGCAGATTTGTGCAGGACATAATGGACTAAACTGCACTCTCACAGTAACCCCCATGACAGTGGAGGCTTTGGGCAACTTTGACTGAGATTTTTTTTTTACTTCATCAGTGATAACAGAGCCCTGTTGTTCTTCAGTGTTCTTCACAGGGCTGCTTGATAGGGAAAAAAATGTCTCTGAAGTGATTTGGCTGAGCTGCAAACACTGCTCTCCATCTCTCTCTCTCTCTTTTACACACACACACACACACACACACACACACACACACACACACACACACACACACACACACACACACACTGTACTTGTAATTTCTTTGAGGGTGAGACCACACTGAAGTACACACATATTAATGAGTACAGCAGTTGCTTTGCAGGACATTAATTAATGGATTCATTGTTTTGCTCCCTTTGGGCATTGTTGTCTCACACACACACACACACACACACACACACACACACACACACACACACACACACACACACACACACACACACGCACGCACGCTCCATAAAACAGTACTTTTTATGGAGTAGTGCGTTGCTTGAGCGGCTCCCTCCGCTTCTGCTTCTGCTTCTGCGTCAAGACACGCTCTCCATCTGTGTCCAGTGCGCGGATTAGAGGCTTATTATCCTCTTAGCTCTAAATGGCCCCACGTTCCTGCACTGCGCTTGTCCACCTCATCTCATCTGCTGTCTGAGACCGGGAGCGTGTCACGAAAGCGACAGAAAAAAAAAAAAGAAAAAAAACAGAGATCGTGCCCACCGTTCAGTTGTTTTCTGTCGTTGCGCATTACGCGTAAGTGTCGGGACAGCCTTCTCCATCGTCCGTCCGTCAGCGCGCCTGTCTGGGGGGGCACAGCGGCTGTCTGTCCGTCCGTTAATGTGTCCAACCCACTGATCTTTTGCAGACTGTAATCTTATCAGTGTCAAACCGTAGCTGCCCTCTCCTCTCGGGCAGTCTCTGGATGGAGTGTGCGCCACAATTTGGATAAGAAAACGACTTTTTTTTTTTTATGAGAGGAGACGTTGTGCAGGCGCCTTTGGACGTGCGATAAAATGAACATTTAACCGTCTCAAAGTTTCGACCCGAAGAAGACATGGAACCTTCATGTAAAGAAAGGAGTCTTCTGTACTTACTTCTCTTTGCGATATGCACGGCCAGCGTTTGCTTTTGCGCACGAAGATCAAGTGCTCGGAGATCTGGTGAGTTCACCCACTGACCTCTGTGCCAGATTTGACAAAGTGTATTAATATTCACTTGTACGTGTGCGTGCTTATCTTTCCATTTGCTTGATTGCTCACGACTTTGTCACGTCACATTTGACTTATTGCAGGAAACAGAAATATTCCAGCGCACATTTTACGCATAAAAGCAGATCGCAAAGTGCTATTTTTTATAGACTTTGGTCAAGAAAAGGTTTGTTGTTGGATGCTCATCACCATGTTGTCTCTGTCATATCCCCACTGACAGAAGCACAAAGTGATTATGCTGCAACAAAAGCAACATGTAGTTAAACCAGGACCTCAAGCCTCTTCTGTCTGTAAGGTGCTCTCAGTCACAGAGCTGGAGCTGCAGATGACCCTCAGGATGAGGCTGAAACAGGGCTGTCAGGGAAAATGTTATTTATCAGCAACACTGTTTGTGTAGATCCTTATTTTCACACTGTTTTACAGAATATGTCGATATCCACAAAGGAAAGGAAGAAAGAAAGAAAGAAAGAGTGTAAAGTAAATATGCAGCACAGCCATCAACAAACTCACCACTGTGCTCCTTTGGGCACAAACTCCTCAGTCGACTCGTCTCTATCTTTTTTTGATATCCTGTCACCCTGAACACTTTTTCCATCCCAGTTCCTCCTTTCCCCCCTTTTCCATCACTTCCTTTCTCTCACATTGTCAGTCTCCCTCCCTCGCTCGCTCTTTTTAGGACCCTCAGGCCACAGCAGGCTCGACTGTTACATCTGTCTGTCAGCACAGAGCGCTCACCACGGTCGGGACTGTCACACGGAGGGCGACAGAAGTTCCTGCCTCTCATGACTGCCAGTGACATTTGTACTTTTTTTGTTTTTTGTTTTTTGTTGTTCTGAGGTCATTCAGGCGTCGTTCTTGAAGGAGGGGAGAATGTCAACAGGGCTCCACGTCCACATGAATCACATCAGGGATTTAAATAACAAAGCTGCTGGTACCAGAAAGAGTTAAGATTGAGTGATGTCTCGCCCTGAGGTGGTCTCACTTTTTTTCTCCCGGAGTTTTGACAGATTTGTGCCCACTTAGACTGAGCGACTGAATTATTTATAGAATCAGTCAGTGGTTTTACTTCTTACTCTCTGCAGTGAATATTTATTCTCATTAACTTGTTATGAAAATCATAATTTTGAGATAACTCTATCATGTCACTCCGCAGACACAATATTTGGTAGAAGGCAATTTAAATAAAACTGATACGAGAAACAGTTTCCTTTTTCCTCTTTCCGCTGCAGTGTTTGTGTATTTTTTCCCCTCAGCCGTGCTGAAGAGCAGCTTGACAGCATGTGTCTCAGTGATCATTCACTCTCGGATGAGTCAGACCTGGAAAGAGCAGCGCTTCTTGCGTGAATGACTCGGAAAGTGGAGGCAGAGAATGAGCCGAAGCAGGGCTGCAATTTTGACGATTGTCATTGATGATGATTTGAGGATGATTTTCGAGATTAATTTAGTGATTGTTACATCTATAAAATGTCAAAAAGCTGTGAGAGAAGCTCATTACAGGTGGTTTTAAATTGCCATCCAACTGTGCAAAGTCCAAAGACTCTTCATTTAATAACACGGATGAGAAAGAAAAGCAGCAAATCCTCACATTTAAGAAGTTGGAACCACTAAATGTTTGACATTTTTGCTCTGAAATACCACTTCAGTGATTCATAGATCATCAAAATAGTTGGCAACGATTTTTCTTCCAAACAGTAAAAGACTTTTATAACAGGGTTATTTCTGATTCAATTGTGACAGCAATAGTTAAAGGAGCTCCTTTTTGGTTTTTGGTATTGAAGTGTGAAAAGCACTGAAATTTGGAGGGACGGTGATGGCGTCATTACAGGCAACAAGACGACCAAACAAGTCACAACACCGGATATTTAATGTTTTTGTCACAGGAAGTTGGACCATTTCAATTCAGGACTGAAGCGACCAACCGTGGCTTTTGTGCCCGAACCCAACCAGAGCGTCAGCGCGTCGTTGTGACGAGAGAGAAACAGAAAATTCAACCAAAACGTAACTGAACCTGTGTGTGGTTGCACATAACACACTTAGCTGAAATCTTTTCTGGCGACTGGATTGAACGTCAACTTGTAGTGGCAACTGAAGAATCCTTTTATGCCTTTCCAAGCAAAAATGTCAATCCTCTGCTGGTTGGAGCCTCTTGGATGTCAGGATTTGTTGCTTTTCTTTGTCATTTTTGACAGTAAATGAAGCCACCACCCGTAAACTGGGAATGAGACTCAAAAATCTTCCTTTTGCCCAGAACACCACTGGTTCCCATTCACCCAGCTTAAGTGATATCAGTGCAGTGAGTTCTCTGAAAGACAACGGCCACTCCTGCCACAGTCTGCACATCCTGCTGCCACCAGACTACAGAGCAGCTTCTTTCCTCGGGCTGTGAGACTCTTTAACTCATCCTCAATACTCCACCGTAAAAATAGCTTTTCTCATGTAATTTAACTAAAAAATGATTGCGCCGTCAAACCGCCTCAGTTCAGTTGACTTTCAAAGCCTTGTAGGAGTGAAAGGCTCAGCAGCAGTGGTGGTTGATGTGGCCACTTTATCCAGACAACAAAAGGAAAAAGGACCCCCCCCCCTTTTTTTTTTATTTTTTATTTTTTTATTTCTGAGCCTCACTTAAGAGGCTGAGTAAGACTAGATTAGCTCTCAAGGTCTGTGTGAACCGAGGCTGTGTGATTCTGAAGTGTGTTTTGATAGAGACCACTCTCCCGCTCCTCCTGGGGGGGATACACCTGGAGCTGCAGAGTTATACTGGTCACTCACAGAGCATCGAGGGTCGTGTTTACCCAAAACTGAGAGTATATCCAAAGAGCAGCAAGATCAGGCTGGTGCCACTCAAGCGACACAACCAGAATCTTGTGGATAGTTTCAGGATTTCTGTTGATTACAGACACGCCAGTCCCTCTGAGTATTATTATTTGTGCCCACACCTCCCTCGCACGTGAAGCGGCCTCATATCGATGGAAGTAACAATGATGATTCCCGTCTGTTATCCGCTCTGGTTCTGTGAGTTCGGCTCACCTGTACGCTCACCGGGGGCCACAAACCCCTGGGGAGACATGGGAGGGATCAGCGAATCCGGCTGACATATTGAATCACCCGCTTGGACGGCAGAGCAGGGTGAAGGGTTTGAGAAAACAACAAAGGGGAGACGGCGACAGGAGAGGATTCAGGAGGACAGGAGAGAGGAAGTGGGAACAGAGGAGTCACAAGACATAAAGAAGAGAGGAAAGGGAGAGTGGGAAAGAGCAGCGCTGTAGCTACAAGAGATTTCAATTTACAGAGCCCTGCTCCGCTCTGTATCATCTTCTGTTTGATCCCTGCGTCAGGAAGTGTGCGCTTTTGTCACTCTGACAGGGAAAGGTCAGTCATGGCTGCTGTTTGGCTTGATTATTCACAGTCATTTACAGTTTTATGTTGCAATCCAGCATTTTTAAGGTCATAACAACCCTCCACATTGTGTAATTGTCACAGTAGTACATACCTTTCAGGCTATAAGGGTCCTTTACTGCACAAGTTTGTCCATTAAAGCCAGATGATGCATGTACAGGAGGTCAGCAGGGGCGCTGATGAGCGACACCTCTGCAGCTCCATCTCTGTCTTTCTCCCACAAGAGGCTTCTCAAGTGTTTTCAGGCCACAGCCGGACTCTGGATGTGCAATCACGATCTCCTGAAGTGTCGCAGAAGCACCCAGGATTAACTAACTCAGACCATGAATGATAATGACGGCGAGCTCATCGAGCTTCAGGTTAAGACATTTCACATATGGTCCTTTTGTTCGCGCCCTTCAGACAGGCTAAAGTGAAGAACAGCGTTGATTCTGCCTTCATGATCATCGGCTGTTTGGAGAAGATGTCGCCACAGACTTTCTTTTCTGTGCTTGAACTCCTTGATTTATTCTGTAAAACAGTGATGGGAGTTCACTGGTGAACAAAGATGTATTTAATAGGAAACTGAACTAGAACTGCTGTCACAATTTGAAAAAAAAGGAAAAGTGACATGATGCTGAGATGCTGAAGAGTCTCATAATGTTGGTCACAAGCTGTCATGTGAAACGGACATTCATTTGCTCTGCTTCGATTATTCCATCACAGCTGTTAAATTGATTAAAAATATGACTGTCGTATGTTTTCAAGGAGATTTACATTTGCTGTAAAAATAAAAACCTTTTTGTCGATATCAAGAATAACTATCGTTTGAAAATGTGTGTTTTCTGCTGCTTTGTATTTCCATTCCAGCACATTTTGGAGGCAAATATTTTGCTTTTTTTCTCCACTAAATTGACATGATAACTTTATTTATGAGCTACTTTGCATATTCTGTGATTACTTGTGATGTGTAAACAATCAGATGGTGCGTTGAGCAGGATGTTGAGTGACAGAACAAGAGATGAGGGCTGCTTCAGAGCCAAAATACCACATTTATATAATTATTTAGTTTATCAGACAAAAAAAAAAAAAATCAAATCATCAGCCAGGCAGATATTGGTCTTGATCTCCACTACCTAACGCACTGACACTCACATTTTCCCCATTGTGTATCTTCTGTGCTCCTCACTTGTGTCTTTTTTTTCTTTTCTATGTGTTTGTGTAAACTAGATCGTCTGAGTCCTCCGTTAGACATCCAGCTGGACACGGTCAACTGCACCGCCTTCAGCGTGCGATGGAAGATGCCCCGGCGCCACGTGAGCACCATCACTGGATACAAGGTAGATTAAATCTATTGAACTCACCCAAGTGACGTCCTTATGCATCAGAGGCTGATCGGAGCTTTAGAGATCGCCACCTAACAAGGAAGTGGACTTAGTTTTAGTTGCTGAATATATTTTTAACAGTTTCCTATTTGAAAGTCTGCCGCTCTCCATCCAGACAGCAGCTGTGTTGTTACTGCAGTCACACAGTGTTTCCACCTCAGACGAACTCGCTGGGAGTTTATTCCAATCAGCTGGTGGCTCATTTGTTTCTTCTTTAGCTTCTCAGAGCCAGTCGGCTTTTTCACCGCTGGTATTTTCAAGTAAAAAGTTGGTGAGCTGACACGTGCAACTCGACAGTTGTTCAAAAACGAGACCTTCCAAGGACATTTTGTGTGTAATGAGTTTCATCTCAACAGGTACATACATCTCCCACTCCCTCCAGTTTTCTATACAGTCGATGATGATGGTACTCGGCCGTTGTTGGTGCACAGAAGTTTAAAGCAAGTCTGATGCAACACTTTTCATATGGATAAAGTCTTGAGCTTAATTCAGCCGTTCAGCTTTGGCGATCGAAAAAAAAACACCCACCTACACTCTCCTTTCAAGAAGAGGTTTTCAACCCGGCCAACATAAAAGAAGCGACTTCTCAGATGGGCCGTAAATCAAATTTCCTCTGTTTTTTTTTTTTTTTTCTGAGTGGATGCCCGTAGCTTTTGCGAAGCCGCTGACGTCTGTCCATGCTTTTAAAGTGCCTGTTAAACTCCCTGTCCTTGAGGGCGAGATTGATAATTTGAAATATCTGGTGTTTTGATGGAACTCTGTCGCTGCCGAATTTATGGTTTTGCGAGGGGCAATACGGCTCTGAAAGATGTGGCCACAAATTATTTAGTGTCCTGTCAATGTGTTTTATTTATTTATTTTTTTGCTTTAGTCTTGGTAAGCTGTGATTCAAGAATAAAGGAGGATTTGTTTTGGAACAAAAGGCTGACAAATTGAGATATTTGCAATATTGTGTTTTTACTCTAGGTTTTGTGTGTTGTGTTTATTTTATTCTGACAAAACTTTACAGCGTCTTCACCTTGTTTGTTCTCTCTTATGTTGAACTTTTTTACTTTTTTTTGGTAACATTTGATGCCCAGTTTCCTTCTGTCCTCCTTCCTTCTGTCCTCCTTCCTTCTGTCCTCCTTCCTTCTGTCCTCCTTCCTTCTGCTCTTGTGTTTGTTTTGAGTCGACCATTAACAAAATGTGGATCAGCATGACTGTGTGTGCTCTGCTTTTGACCATATGTCTGCACTAAGAGGATTAGTCAGCTACCTAGCTTCCCCACGACTCACAGATAAACATGTGCGTTCATTATGGCCAGTCACTCTGGAGGTTCATACATAATCCCATTTCCTCGTAGTATTTCTTCCTCATTAATCCGTGTTTACATTCATAACGTAAGAGAGGAAAGAAAAAAAAAAAAAAGGTGCTTTCATCCAACATAAACAAACATAACATGTATGAATGCCTACCAAACCCGACGCTGCCAAAATAGGTTTGACTTTACCGGCAGGATCTGACTCTTCACATCAGTGTGTGTTTGTGTTTGCGTGTTATGTTTTCAGGTTTTCTATACGGAGATGAAGAGCGGCCGTCCCGTGGGTGCAGCCTCTTTGATGGAGGTGCCTCTCAGCCTGGACATGCTGACCACTGTGAGTACACTGACTTTTAACTGCGCTGCTTTTATACCCCGACACTTTGATATCGTATTTGAACGCGCTTTTGGGGAAAAAAAAAAAAAAAAAGTCCAATATAATCATCTTCAAAACTTTGATCTACCTCCAACTTCCAGTTTTGACAGTGTGGTGGTGGCAAACTAAATCTCTCTCGCAGCGTCCAGAAAAACACACGCTTCTAAAGCAGCGTTACTCCCTGAAAAACAAATAAACCAAAAACAAAAAAAAACATTCAGGAGATAAGGCCAGTAATATTCTATGTTTTGTTTTGTTTTTTTTATTGTCACAAATCCCACAGAAAGACTTAAACCAGCAGCGAATTAATCCTACTAACAAGTGTTGCCTGTGTAGCCAAAGCCTGATGCATTTTATCTCTCGGTCCCATATACAGCTCCACTGTTGTCCAGAAACTTTTTAAAAAAAACACACTGATGAGTCACACATTTGCACCAAGTGAGGTGATGTGCATTATTATGGTGAATATGATTTATCCCTGTATCCAATTAAAACAACAGATGGTTAATTGTGTTTTCAGGTGGTGCAGAGAGAACAATCTACTGCTCAATACAGCTGATTGTTGGCTGTATTGATTTTTCGTTAGAAATGGCTTTATTATCTAAGGAAACTTCAGAACGCAAAAGTCCCACGCCAAGTTCTTTTCAGCATTTAGCACAGATATGTTGAAATCTGACATCTCCTTGTGTTGCAGCTTCCAGTTCCATAATGATCAAGTTTCAATTTGTTGTTGTGACGATGTTGTGTTTTAGTCCTAAAAACACACACACAAGCCACAACGATGGCTGGAAATTGTAGCGCGGTCTCCTTAAATGTCACACTTACAAATGCTGAAATGCAGCCTGGAACTGCGATCACTCTCTTGGCAGCCCTAAATATGAAATCAAGTCATAAACATGTCATTTGAGCATAACGATATAATGTTGATACATCAGTTAGTGCCCTCTTGGATTCCTCTTGTGGTAGATAAAACATGATAAAGTGCTGTCTCTTCACTATAAATATATCACAACATCCTGCGCTCTGGTGCCCCAAAGCACGCAGCTTTAATCTTTTTCACCTCTGCCATCACTGGTGCCCAGCGAGGTTCAGTGGTATTGTTAAGGTGGCTGCAAAGGAAACTTACAGGCATACAAACTCCAGCCACAGTCTGCTCACCACCCTGCTGCCGTCTGGTTAGAGATACAGAAGTATCTGCCTACATGACTACAGGGCAGCGTCTCTCCTCAGGCTGTGAGCATCGTAACTTCACCCTCCACACTCGATAGTTTATGTTTAGGACTTAATATTTGTGTGTCCATCCATATGATTCCTGGTTTTGTGTCTGTTAAATCCACTACCATCGAATAACAAGTCTTCAAAAAAGACATTCTCACTGTCTATTAAGACGTAAAACAACATGACTCATGTATGTCTGTACGTTTTGATCTCGCTGTGGCACAAACATTTACGGATGCCTCTGCTCTCTTTTTCTCACAGGGGCAATTCGACGGACAAGCAAGCTTTGTGAGTTCCATCCAAGTCTTCTTTTTCTTTTTTTTTTTTACTAAATTACACCCTGTCACTGCCATCGAATCGCTTTTGACATTTATAGCTGAATATGACTTACTTCTCTTCCTCATATTCTTGCCTCTCGTCTTTTTTCTCAATATTCTATCACTCTATCTTATCCCGCACGTATTTCAATATACATCTCTATCACCACTTACACCCCCCCACTGATGTTGTCTAGGATGTGGACATCGCCAACCTAAAGGTGAACACAAAGTACAGAGTGAGTGTTGGAGCGTATGGTTGGGCAGGAGAGGGCAGACCCAGCATGCCCCGAGACATCAGCACCGCTTCACATGGTGAGAGCTCGTAGGAATCTACTGAAAAGCTGATGATGTTTTCTTTTAAATATTTCTTTCCCCTCACTTGCGTTTCCGTCTTGGCCGTCAGAAATGTGCATGCCCCCGTCCCCCCCGACTCAGCCGGTTGTCATGGCTGTGTCTGACACAGAGCTGGCGTTGTCATGGCAGCAAGGAGAGAGCGAGGGAAGCTCACCTGTCCTTCACTTCCTGGTGGCCTACATCAGGTTAGTCATAATTGATTCATCAGCTTCCCTGCTCCTGCTAATACACAGTCACGCATTTTACCGGTGTGTACCTAAGTGCACAGACGCAATTACACACATGTTGCACACATCCTGTATTACCATGAAACCAGCCATTATACAGGCCTTAAGGAGGCGGAGAGCAGCAGGAAATGTGTACGTCATGGAGAAAAGGAGCAGGACTGACTGAAAACCACAGGCAGGGAAGAGGACAACTCAGAAACCTTTATGCTAAAAGAAAAAAAAAACTGCTTCAATTCTATTTATAACCACACAGAACATATGCTGTGTACATCATTGCAGAAATGTTGTTTGAGGCTAAACTCTGATCAAGCTCGAATTCTAGTCAACATTTCACTGGTTGTTAAAGATACTGAATGTCCAAAAATGATGTGATTAGAGTGGTGTAACTTATTGAATAATGGTATCTTAAACAATAGTTTGAAGTGCTGGTATAAATGTACGCAATGTTTAGGTTATAGGTTCTACAAACTTTGGCTTAGGATTAGGAAAAGATTGTGTTTTGGCTTGTCTTGAACTGTGGTGTCTGGCTAGCCTTGTTGTCCCTCCATCGCCTCTTATGAAAGACGGGTCATAAACCTGTGATATGAATGCCAACTGCGACATTTTATCCTGTCGATTAGTGTGGAATTACCCTTATTTTCACAGTCAATGGCAGTTAGAGGAGAAGATCAATACTACCCTAATGTTTGCATGGTAAATACGGCGCTAACAGCCGGTTAGCTTATCTTAGCACAAAGGCTGGAATCAGAGGGAACCAACTCGCTTAGCTCCAGAAATCTGCCCACCAGCACCTCCAAAGCGAAATAATGAAGACTTTCTTGTTTGTTTAATCTGTGAAAAAGCTGAAACATTTAACATTTTTCGAGGACTTAGGTGCTAAAATCACATGTTGGACAGGTGCAGTGACTTCTGGGGCTTCTAAACCATTAAAGCCGTTATTCAAGACGTTTAAGGAGAATACTGGAATCCAACAGGTGGAGCATTCATGCTGTCACAAGTAAAATCACGAGGGCTGATGATTTTTGCTTTGTGAATAGGTTGGAGCTACAGCTCTCACCTAACTTTTATGGGAGTGCGTTAATGGATGTATAAGGCTGCACATTCAGGCCCACTTATCACTGACCCGTCACCGCAGTAAATGGTGAACTGTTTAAATAATGTTTTTCTAGTCTGACCACTCAAAGTGCTTTACAAGGCATCCATTAACAGATGCAGTCACACACTGATTGCAAAGGCTGCCATGCAGAGTCTCCATAGGAATGTAAATTATTTTCTTCTATGCTTAGCCATTCGGCCGTACGCTGATGGAACAGTCATGTGGAGCAGTTTCAGGGCTTTAAGTAAAGGACACCTACAGGACACATCCACTCTTACGATTAGTGGACGATCTACTCTCCGTCCTGAGCGACAGCTTCCTGAAGAAGACTCACTCTATCACTCTAATGCACACATAATGCACACAGCTCTCTTTCACAGGGAATTTTGTCGTGAGTGTAGCCAGTTGTGTTCCAACACGAGGAAGAATGAATGTCACTTTCTGTCTTGGCCGTGTCCAGCCTAACACACGAGCGAAGGACCTCCCGTGTCTAGACGAGTCCTCAGGCGGCGACCTTCCAGAAAGGAATCTTACCCTGGAGTCGTCGTCTGAGGGTTTGCCAGACACAAATAAAAAAAAAAATGGCAGATTTTTAGAAATTCCCCTAATGATTTAAGTGAAAAAAAAAAAAAAGAAAAAGATCTAAATTGAGCAAAGTGTTGGTTTCATGGTGCAGATTTAACACTGACAGACTGAGTAAAGAGAGCAAGACAGAAGGCAGAGAAACTGTCAATTGCTGTGACAGAGTAGACATGAATCAGGGTCTGTTTTTGCATGCGAGGGCATTTTTCCCACACAATAGGGCCGTCTCAGAGGCAAATCTTTCTCCGCTTACATCAAAAGAGGTCTCGCTGAAGAGAGACATTGAGTGGTGGGGAAGATGACCCCATTCAACAGATAGCTGAGGCTCCAGGCGCTCAGACTCGGCGCACGAATGTGGCAGCTCGACATGGAAGCTGGAGATGATGGATAGAAAAAAAAAAACACAGTTCAGAAGTTCATCGCTCTGATTTTTTTAAACTTTACTTTCTTTGTTCAAACCGGCGCTCTGATTAAAGGAGAATATAATGCTTTTAAGATTAAAAATAGTAATGAGGGGGGAGAAAAACATCTCAATCAACGATCAGATTGTTTTGTGTGAAAAGTTGTGCGACGTTTTTTTTTCCTTCCAGCTCGTGAAAGTGAAAGATCGCATCAGGATTTTTAAATTTACCTCACAAAAACATGTCACAACATATCAAAACAATGACTCTGAAGATGTTTTTAGAATGAGTGATTTTTGTTGCACAGAAACACCCGTAGACCCTCGTGTTTTTGTGAAATATCACAAGTGGAAAAGCCAGATTAAGCTTCTTTTGTCTTTCACAGGCCGGAGATGGACACGGAGTGGACGTATATCCGCGAGCCCATAGAGTCCAACTCCATGGTTCTGAAGGGGCTGTTGCCAGAAACGGAGTACCAGTTTGTCATCAGAGCGGTCAACGCACACGGAGCTAGCCCACCCAGCCACATCAACAACCCCGTGCGCACTCTAGGTAAGGACACAACGCTGAACCCTCAGCCAGCGAGTGACAGCCAAGAAACAGCTTACAGTCTCCGCTTCCTTGTTAGTCTGATTTCAACCACATTTTCAAAACAAAATCAGTTTGAGATCAGTTTTTCCACAAAAACGCCCACACGGAACCAAACAGGCTGTGATTACTTTCCGCATCACCAAAGTTTTCATTACAATGAAACATTCGTTGTGTTCCCCTGCACTGTTTTTAAAATCCCAGCTTTACTTTGCAGATGTTTTTCACACAGCAATCAGCAACAAAGTTTTACAGCAGAGGCAAAGTTTATAGATGCAACAGACACGTGAAGACGAGCATTAAACTTCCATCATTATTTTCTCTTCCCCATGCCGATGGAGCTTTAAAGAATAATGTTAAAGAAAAAGTTCACCCCAAAATGGAAATATATTTATTATCTGCTCACTGTCATGCTGATGGGAAGTGGGGTGAAGTTTCATATTCCACAGAATGTTTCTGGAGCTTCACAGCGAAAGTGTTGCGGCATTCTCCCAAACAACTGCTGTAGATGGGGACTTTTTAAAAAAACACATTTTGAAAAAGCCCGAAAAACAAAATCCATGTCAATCCAAGTCTTTAAAACCCCTGGATCTTAAATTGATTTGAATCAATTTTAGTTTAAGATGGAGCATCATTTTGCTATGTTTAAGTGTCATAACATGTAAATCCACTATTTCATATTCAGAAATTCAGTCATTTAGATAAATTTCTTAAAATATTTCATCTCTTTGGGTTAAAAAAACAGGTGAAAACAAATAGAATAAAAGGGGGATTTATTGTGGCACAGAAACATGTTTGCCTCTCTCAGCATTTGCATAGTGTAGGACAACACCTGGCAGTGAGTCGGTTTGTTTCCCGCCTGGAGCAACAGAGTCATTTACTTTATTATTTTTGATGTAGTGGTACGTGGCGGGGGAGGGGGGCGACCAGGACTGATTGATATTAAAGCACACACACATTCACACAGGTGTGTGCCACATATAAACACATACATGCATGCAGCAATGTCTTAATGGATCACTGGCTATGACATTCAAACAGTTCGTGTAGAGATTTGTGTCAGGCTTTAGGACTGTGATTACATGTGACTACTGAAATCAAACAGTCACGTAAACACAATCACATTATCCAGGCTTTTTTCCCCTCTGACCCACAGACCTCACTGCCGGCTCTCAAAAGCCACGTGGACGCAGGAGGCTTCTGCTTTACACACCACGTTAGCCGCCAAACCGTTCGTCGACTGTTTTAAGCCTTGAGTCGGAGAGACTAAGCTAAGAAGGGTCAGACATCGAGAGAGATGATGTTAGAAGAGAAGTTGCCCGGAAGAAAAAAA
The DNA here is from genome assembly GCF_904848185.1 of Acanthopagrus latus. Taxonomy (NCBI): domain Eukaryota; kingdom Metazoa; phylum Chordata; class Actinopteri; order Spariformes; family Sparidae; genus Acanthopagrus; species Acanthopagrus latus. Next base: position 25,840,412 of record NC_051043.1, read on the forward strand.
ACAAAAATGTCAATGAAAGTTTCGAGACACGAGATCAAAACGAGGCGGTCAGACGGTCACAGACGGACAGACGGACGGAAATGAAGAGACGTGGAGAAGCGTGGTTTGTAAAGCAGGGGATAAAAGCGGGTTACGCTCGAGTCTCATCAGACAGGATTAGGGACGGGATGCCAGACCCCTTCTCTGCCCATCCACACCCCTGATGCACACACACACACACACACACACACACGCACACACACACACAAAGCACCGCTGCTTGAGTGAACAGTGGGGGTGGGCGCTTGATTGACTGACACACTTTTCTCATTGCTCTCTCTGTGACCATTCGTGTGTGTGTGTGTGTGTGTGTGTGTGTGTGTGTGTGTGTGTGTGTGTGTGTTTATAGCGGTTGGAAACAGAGTGGTATTCACCGAGGGGGATTGTTACACAACAGAAGATTAGTTTGCTGAGGGCTTTTTTTGGGCATCCCCCCCTCCTCCTCCTTTAATGTCATTAGGCTGCGCTGCTAAATTGAACTTTAAATCTTGACATGCATTCTGGCTTAATAGTCAAGTTTCTGTGGAATGTTTGATTGATTGATGAATTAGACGGCTATTTGTTTTGTATAAGATGTCTATGAAATGTAACAGCATGGTGAACTTCCAGTGTGGGGAGTTGGAAAGGTGAGGGGAGAGGAGGGAGGGGAGGTTGTTATGTAAGCTGAGATTAAGTTTTCTCAAGGTAGAGTGGATGTCAGAGGATGTCTTACATTTAACACACATTGTCCTGTTGTTGTTTTTTTTTCCTATTGTATAGAATTAGATCATGAAGGATGTTGGTGAAATGATTAGCAGTCTTGCAGCTGCAGTCAGCTAAACAAAGATGATGTATTATTCACTGTCTGGCTTTGTCTTTGTACGTTACGAGCTGACGTTCGTTATCGAGGAGACACGTTTCAGTACTCGCTGCAGCGGCCCGGGTACAGACTAACAGGTAGATCCGCTGGGCTGGAGGATCTTACAGTTATTTAATGTCCTGTGATCATCAATCCATCGTCAGTGAAGTGTTTGTTATTGCATGATCGTAACCACGGCACAGCCACCGCTCCATTCATTTCCATCTTTGCAACTTTTGTTCATTGTTGGAGCCATTTTCAATGTCATCACTAATTTTTTTGTGAAATGTTGCTGCAAATATCAACTTTTGTATAAAATCTAGTAGACAGTTTGATTTTGGGACTAGAAAACAAGGGACCACCTGCGCCAGACGCCACTTTCATGTTAAAGTCCATTTCCTTTTCAAGGTCCAATAAAACAGAAAATGAGATTTCTTTATCTATTGGCCTGTAAACCAGCTGCAGGGTTGTGATGTCACTGTCTTCAACCATTGAGTCACCACCCTAAGCCACGCCCCCCAGCACAGGCTTGGTTGCAGAAGAGGTGGGCGTGTCTGCTCAGGCCTGTGTGAGCTGACCAATAAGAGCAGAGAGGGCCTGTCTTAAAGAGACAGGTGCTCATTTTTATTTTGTTTTAAAGCTTGTGATCATTTTCTAGTAGACACCTGAAAATTATGAACCACAAAATGGTTTCATGGGATGATTAGATTACAACTAACAGATTAATATAAATTGTAAAAGCGAATATATAAATGTCTAAAGATGACTATATCGCTCATGAGCTTAATGGAGCAGTTCATTCAAAAAGGAAAATTCAGATAGAAATTCAGGAAGGACCTCAACTCAGTGAAATTGAGACGGTAATTATATTAACAGATTATTCACAGCGTCATTCCCATTTCTTGTTGTTTGCATTTTTATCAAACATTGACTTGTATTTCATCGTTTGACCGTCTGTATTTGACCCATCAACCTTTTCATGGCAGCCATCAGCTGTCAGTAATGAATTATATATTTTACAAAGTAAGTTATAACCATCCTGTATCTTTCTTGACACTTGGAACAGGTGCATCAGAGGTCGGCAGTGGTGATTATGGACGTTACATCACAGATTCAAGGATCAAAGATGAAGACGGCTTCGACGTTGATGACTCTGATTATGACATCTTCATTGAGGAGGTGAGTTTCTAGACACCACGTCAACACATAAACGTTTTAGGTGAATTTAATCTCGTCAGTCAACATTAACTGAACACACAAGAACAATATACTGCCTCTCATTCTTTTTCTCTCCTTTCTTCTTCCTCTTTCTAGTTGAAGCCATTCCCAGGTATCAATCAGGACAACAGGAAGTCTCAGCTCCGTTCACGGTCCGGTCCGCCGTCTGGTCGAAATGTCGTGTACCGCATGAACACCATCGCTCCTCCCAACGTCACCGCCCCTCCGGCTTCCTCCTCCTCCACCACCACCACCTCGTCCATCTTCCAGGACTTCACAGATCTGATTTTCGCGATCACCTCAGAGCGAAGCACCACGACCGCTGCCCCACTGAGCACCACCAGGTGAGATGTACCTGTTTTACTGAGGGAATCCACTTTCCTTGATGAGATGCAACTGTTTTATCAGCAACTGGGCTTGTGATGCTGATCCTGACTGATCCTGATTTCTCCAAATTGCTCATAATGCCAATTCCTACATAATGTTGCTTTAATTCTAAATCAGTACGGGACTTTTAGCTTGTATTGTATTTACGAGTTCAGTGACACCACACAATAATGTTTCTTAATGCTGTCCCTCTCACTCTTTTACTTCTGGATTGCTGTTTTGCCCACATCTCTGTGGGAATACAGGGAGGGCCTAATGACTGTGCTGTTGGGTTTTGGTGAACATTTTGCTTTTTGCTGTTCAATCTGACTCTTTCTGTAAAATAAGAGATCAGGAAAACCATGTTCACTTCCCCTTTGAACTCAGGCCTACATCAAGTTATCTTGTCTTCAAAATAATCTGAGGATGGAACCGTGAATACAACACGTACATTACAACAGTGACACGCACATATTGGCTAAATCACGGACTAAACTTCCTCATCTGTCTTCTTCTTCTGCTCCACCTTAGCCCCACTTTGCCCACCACCACCACCACGCCGACCATGTCCCCCTGGAAAGGCAAGGTACCTCGTGTGTACGACCTGACCTGCGACGACACCGTGTGCCCCCCTGACAGCTTCTGTCTCAGCGATTACGAAGGCGGAGGCTCCCGCTGCCACTGTAACCTCGGGCGGAGAGGGGACACCTGCTCCGAGGGTGAGAGAAGCACGTGAGCGCTTCAGTTGAAGCGTGGTGCTGACATTTTTACTTTTTGTATGCACAAATGAATTTTTCACTCATTGTGTCCTTTGTTTCTTCTTCAGTGGTGGCTGTGAACTTTCCCAGGTTCTATGGCCACTCTCACATGACATTTGAACCCTTGAAGAACTCTTACCAGACATTTCAGGTCACTCTGGAGTTCAAGGTAAACCACTACGGGGATTTCTTGTTGTCACGCTGATGTTTGGCTTTCAAAAAGGTGGAAAGAGCTTTGAAACAGTTTCTCTGTGCTGCAGGCGGACTCGGAGGACGGCTTGTTGCTCTACTGCGGAGAAAACGAACACGGCCGTGGAGACTTTACCTCTGTGGCTCTGGTGCGAGGCAAGCTGCACTACAGGTGAAGAAAACAGTGACTCGCCTATCAGTTCAGATTCTCAGATGTGTGGCTGGTGGATAAAAGCGGCTGACAAAACTTTAGAATTGTGTTTGTAGTCGCACACTTGGGTCAAAAGAGACTTGATTGAAAAGGTTTTTGTTTTGGCGGAAACAAAGAGTTTCATGTTCATTTCAATGCTGAAAAATGATTTCTTCGAAAGAGGAAATCAAAGAGGAAAACTGAAAAGCCGCTTTAGGAAACCACTTGAATGGGGATGGAATGGCAACACTGATGGCTGATGTAAACACACAGTGGATGTATGTTACATACATACCTATATTTATGCCTCCACGCCGAGGCTGTCTGTCAGTCCGTCCTCTTCCTGTGACGAAAACCTGCAGGGGATTTCCTCAAATTTGGAACAAACGTCCTCTCTGACTCCAGGATGTAGTGCTAAGATTTTGTTGGTCAAAGGTCAAAGGTCAATGTCACTGAGACCTCGTAGCGTCCCATTCTCGTGAATGTGATAACTCGATTTATAACCATTTGAGGGAATTTCTTCTCAGTGTCACCTCACAAAACATGTTTTATGTGAGTACATTTTATATCCAAAAGGTCAAAGGTCGACTTTACTGTGACATCATGATATAGCCAGTATTACCACAGAGTTCAATTGGATTTAATGGTGTTGCCACAATCACCAGCCAGACGCTAGAACAAGTGGATACATGGTGTGAAATGTGAAGACAATCAGCGAGGAATTTAAGGGAGGTCAAAAGGTGCATATGATTTTTACATCAGTTTTTCATTTCCAGCATGCAGTGTGTAACACCTGGATGTGCCACGTGTCGTCCCTCAGGTTTAACTGTGGTACAGGAGCAGCTCAGATAGTCAGCGAGAGTCGTATCGTGGTTGGTCAGTGGCACACAGTCACCGTCTTCAGAGACGGCATGAGCGGCTGGCTGCGTATGGACAACGACACACCCATATCTGGACGCTCACAGGTAACAACAACACATGTGTCTGCTGTGCAGGTGATAAGATCGAGGTTTCAAACACAACACACTATCGATGATCTCTGTCTCTGTGTGTCAGTGTTTACATTATTCCCCTTCAGGTAATGTACTCTGTATTCTGCTCACTCTTACAGGGTCAGTACACTAAGATCACTTTCCGTTCCCCGCTGTATGTGGGCGGATCCCCAAGCGCTTACTGGCTGGTCAGGGCAACAGGGGCGAATCGTGGCTTCATCGGTTGCATTCAGAGTCTCACCATCAACAACAAGGCCACAGACATCAGACCCTGGCCTCTGGGCAGAGCTCTGAGCGGAGCTGACATAGGTGAGGAAGCATAAAATACGTGTGTGAGTGCTATTTTACATTTGGATGACTGTTTTATTTATTGCCCTGCTACAGTTATTACACTTTATTTAAAGGAGACTAATGCTTTTTTTTGTTTTTTTTTCCTTATTTTATGTATTTGTGCATGTAAAAGATCTTTAAAGTTAAAAACAGAAGCTCCTCTCTCCAACAAAAGAGGCACTTTGAAGATTTACTGTGTTTTTGTTTTCGGCTCAAACTCATTTTCAGTGGGAGTGCATGGGGCACTTTTTTACGCAAGCATCGAAATCTCTACTTTTAAAACACTAAGAAGACTCGACACAACATGAAACTTTTCTCGTAGTATCACCAGGGTCTCTACACATGAGCACGAGCGTTGAGAACATTGTTTGTGTACACAGAGTTTAGTGTTTTAAAAAATATCAATTTTGATGCTAGAGTAAATGTGCCCCATGCACTCCCACTGAAAATGAGTTTGAGCTGAAAACGAAAAGATGGTCAATCTTAAAAGTGCGTCTTTCATCGTAATTGTGCTTTTACACGAAGGTTTGACTCATAGACATTCCCAAAAAAAGCCTAGGTTGCATTTTGGCGAGAGTTTCACTTTAAAGCATGAAAGCATAAAAACCTGTTTGAGGAGTGACCTGAAATGACATTATGGATCTCAAATTTAACATATGTCTCCTTGAAAAAAAAATAATGGCAAACCAGCACGACAGTGTTCATCTCGCGATTAAATACAAATGACAGTTGCAACCATAAACATAAAAAGACATACAGATGTCTTCATATAAAAAGAAGAAAACGAAAAAAAAAAAACATCACTCTAGATCCATTTTTTGACATGATGATGAAATTGCCTTTTAATAATTGTATTTTAGCCAATTTGTCGATGAAGCTGGAAGCAGCCTCTTTTGGCAAATTACTCCTCAAAGTAGGATTTTGCAGAACAGGATTTTCTAAAAGCACTAAGAGCCCGAGATATAAGAAAAGGTGAAAATTGGCCTGACTGGCGCAAAATTGCCTGTCAGGCTGTCTGTCAGTGTATTGACTTCCATGGCTTACATTACCTTTTCAAATGGCTGTCTTTTAACCTTGAATGTTTGACAGCTTCTCTTACTTTTTATATATTAAGTACTTTAATCTCCTGTTTTACTGCTGCGTGCCAGGCGAGTGCAGCGACAACGTGTGTGACCTGGTCAGCTGTGCCAACGGCGGTGGCTGCTTCGCAAACCGTGCCGACGGCTTCATCTGCCTCTGCCCGCTCGGCTTCAGGGGAACGCTTTGTGAAGAGAGTGAGTCACAAATCACGCTAAAAAAAAAAGGCAACACGTGTCTTTTGTACCGCTGTTAGCGTTCGACGGCAGGTTCCTTTGTGGTTTCTTCTCACTGGGTGGCTTTCATAGATTGCCACACAGATCTTTAAAGGAAAATGCTGTTAAGTGTGTAGAAAATTGGCTGAGATGATTCTAGGTGTCTCATATAGAGGCAATTTGACGATGGCAAAACCCACCACTTTCTTTTTCTCCTCCTCACCTTCTCCATTTTCCTTCTTTTTTTCATCTTAATGCCTTTTCTCAAATCTTAATGCCTTCCTTCCTTTCTCCGACTCTCCAGGTTTCTCACTGTCCTCGCCTCTCTTTAATGAAACTGCGTTCTCGTATGCCGTCATCCAGTGGCCTCAGATCTCTCAGAGTTATCTGTCCTTTATGGAGTTTGAGCTGACATTTCGGCCGCTCATGCCCGACGGGACCCTGCTGTACAGTGATGACGCCGGCAGCGGAGACTTCCTGGCTATCAGCCTGGTGGACAGATACGTAGAGTTCAGATTTGACTGTGGCTCTGGAGGAGCTACAATAAGGTACTAAAGAGATGCACTCTCATCAGCTTCTCTGTCAGTTTACTACATGGCCTGTATTGACTGTGATAATCTGCGCTACAGGAGTGAAGAGCAGATCAGTCTGGACGCGTGGCATGAGCTGAGGGTGTCCCGCACGGCTAAGAGTGGGATCCTGCAGGTGGACAACCAGAGGCCGATAGAAGGAATCGCTGAGGTAATTTGCTTAAAGATGCATGATGTGGTTTTGTGGCCACAAGGGGGCAGAAAAACTTCACGACAAACTCACCAACTGAACCTTTGCAAATGATTAAATTCTGCAGGCTGTGCAAGTAATAATTGAAGAATGAGGTGATTTAAACATTCAGCAGAAGGTCAATGCAACATGTAACTGAAAAAATGTCTATTGCCTGATTGACTTGTGTCTTATTATATTTTTTACCTTTATTTTTACTCTTCAGGGAGCTTTCACTCAGATCAACTGCAGCTCACCTCTTTATGTCGGTGGAGTGCCAGAATATGATAAAACCAAGAAGACGGCAGGAGTGATAAAGCCCTTCACTGGAATTGTTCAGAAGGTATTACAATCCCAACACGCAGAAACCTCTCACCTGTATTTAAACATTAACAGACAGAGTTTGTTGATCTGTTAATACTTGAACTCATTCAAAATACTTTGAATCAATTTGAATCAAAAAGCAGGATGCACACATTCATCTTCAGAGTTATCAGCTGCCTGCTTGCATCTTCACACCTCCTCTCGTCTCCTCTTCCTCCTCGTCTCCGTCTGTTTCTTATATTTTCACCTCCTCAGCTGATACTCAATGACCGCACCATGCCAATAACATCCAGCTCCGCCAGTGGAGTCAATGTGGCGAATTCAGCACACCCGTGTGTGGAAAGTCCCTGTGCCAATGGAGGGACCTGCAGGCCAAAGTGGGATAGTTATGAGTGTGACTGCCCCCTAGGGTACGATGGGAGGCACTGCCAGAAAGGTCAGCAACAAATGAATTTCTGTTTCTGTTACAGAACTGATTATGTCTTGGCACAGTCACACAATATGTTCGGGGTCTTTTTTGCAAGTGGGGCACTGTAGTAGTAAAGCACCAGGTCATCTATTAACATAACTAATGTCCTGTTCACATTTGGCTTCAACATGCGTCCTAAGTGACCAGATCACAGCACCACTAACCATTGAACTAGTAAGGGCAATATCCCAGACTCCTTAAAAAATTTGGAGATTTGAAGAGTTGTTGCATCATGAGGAGAAACCTAACACACTTTGTGAAACAGCTACAGCAAACTCTAAATCAGTGGTGTCTTCTTGTTAATTCGGCAATAAATACAATACATTAAGATATTTATGTCCTTGTTAAAAGTGTTGGTTTGTCTTTTTGTGCGTGCTGTCTGCCTCCATGTTTTAAGTGCCTCTTACCTCCAACACTTTTTCAACTGATGTCATCATTTACACCAAATTGATTAAGGAATATAACACATTGATGGTAAATATGACAAATTTGACAAATACAGAAAAGAGTAACTAATACTGGCTACTTTTTTTGTTGGCTTTGGAGAAAGTCACCAAACTCCTTTTAAAAAATGCTAAATTCAAAGACCTGCTGTGTCAGGAGAAAGTGTGTAAATGTAGTGAATGCAGTCTACAACACATTTTTAAATGTTCGGGCTTACTAATTTTATAATGTTATACATGAGGATATTTCTTTTTGTGTGAAAAAAGCATTGTATGTGTTTGTTCCAGCGATGTAGTGCAGAATTGATACCAGATGACAAGCGGTCAGTCAAGAAAGATTTTGAGGCAAATTTACTGCCAGACGTGAACGCACGCTTGTGATCGGATCACTCAGACCGGTTTGTAAAACCAAATGTGAACGGCCTCTTAGTGTTGCATTGTGATCATCAGACATTAAAACGTGTAGATGAAAGATACAACACTGTCTGTGGATTACAAACTGCTCATCGTATGGTATGTCTTGGGGCTGCTGTCATGATCTTTTGGCATCTAGAAATGTTTTGTTTTTATAATAAGACTGAAAAATACAAAAACTTCAAGGTTGCAGTCAACAAAATGTTTTTCATTTGTGTGATATATGGCTTTAACCGTGCAGCATGATATTTTCTCTTCTCTGGGATTAAATGTGTTTAGTTTTTTTTTTTTTATCTGCTATCATGTAATGCCATGTAACATTATATATTGGACAACATAATCCTTTAAGCCTATCCATGCCTTCTCTGTTTTTACCGCTTTCACTGAGCAGAGTGTGGGAATTACTGCTTGAACAGTAAGTTTTCTTCTCGCACCTCAAAATGGTCTTAACACAACATCATTTTTTCAAAGCACAAGCTACTTCTCTTCCCTCAGACAGTATTATATTTCTCCTCTGAGAGTCAGTCTACTCTTCTTGCTCAGTCTGAGTCAGGAGAAACATGCTGATGCTGCCACCTGGTGATGATAGGATGTAAACACAATGTTTTCTCTTCCCGCCCAGCTGTGACAGAGGCCATAGAGATCCCGCAGTTCATTGGCCGGAGTTACCTGACATATGACAACAGAGACATCCTGAAAAGGTCGGTGCTAGAAAAGTATATTTTGGCTTCATCACATGATATGTTTGGTTGCAACTCCTCCTTTAGACGTGTTGTTTAGTCCTTGTTTCAGTCGCACTTGTAATACATGTGAAAACGTGTTGCTGTCCTCAGGGTGTCCGGGTCCAGGACCAGTCTCTTCATGCGTTTCAAGAGCACAGCCAAGGACGGCCTGTTGCTGTGGCGAGGAGACAGTCCAATGAGACCCAACAGTGACTTCCTGTCTATGGGGCTTCAGGATGGTGCACTAATCTTCAGGTATCTGTTTAAAAACATGTCATGTGAGCTCATCATTCTCGCTAGAATATCTGTGATATCAAGACAAGTTTCTTGTGAAAGTCCATTTTGTCACACGGATGATCTTCCCCTGCTTTTCAAAGGAACAGGTGAAAGGGAGAAAAAGGCAGATTTAAAGAGGGAAGACAGTAGTAGTGCAAGAAGGGGATGAAGATGATGCAGAGGGATGCTGATCCTATAAAAGGTGCAGGGAAAGCTGAGCAGCCAGGAGAGGCAGAACTAAAAAAAGATCCAAAGTCTCGAGCGTCACCTTGAAAAGAAGCAGGATTTAACTGAGGAGCACTTTATAAATGTGAACCCGCTGAACCCTTTGTTGCTAACCTCGCTGCGTGTCTTCCCATGTTGTCTCTAGTTATAACCTGGGCAGCGGTCCGGCTAACATCGCCGTCAACGGGACCTTTACCGATGGGAAGTGGCACCGAGTCAAAGCTGTGAGGTGAGCTCTACAAATTCTCTTTATTACAAAAAAGAATCCTGTGAAACAGAAAAATCCACTGTGGTGATCACAACTCACCTGTGGCTATGTTTCGCTCTCACTTGATTTTTGCACCACACACACACACACACAACCATTAAACACACATCCCAGGTTTCTGTAACAACTTGTCAGATGTAATGTGACGATATATGCTAACTACAAACCAAACTCTGCACAATTTTTACATCTTGTAAAAGTATGTATTGAAGTAAACATGCATGCTCAGACACTTATTGCCAGGTGGCAAGTCAGTGTTTGCATAAGCACTTCACACCACTCAGAACAGTAACACCAAGCAAAGGAGCAAAAACGCGACTTACAACTCAACAAAGACCGAGCTAATGGCTAACTAATGGGGTAATGAGGTTCAGGTGGATTGAGGCGGAGAAACACAGGTGAAGGTAATGAGTGGAGGAAACAAAAGAGCAGGGAAGGAGACAAGGCAGGGCTGATGAGGCTGATGCAAGACCGGGGTGGGATGTATCAAAAGAGCACAAGAACACAGGAGCGAAAAGGAGCAAAAGAAAATCACAAAAGCCCAGAAAATCCATGAGGAAAAAAAATAAAAGGAGACCCAAAACTGTAACGACTCACGATCAAAACAAGAAAGTTAACAATGTGACCAATAAAGCAAAACATCAAGCTGGTGCAGCAACACAAGACACATAACTTAGCGAGCCAGCTAATATCACTATGTAACAATGTCTGTCATGCAGCCTCTTGCTCGGTCACTGCAGCTTTTTCCTCTTGTTAGCCTCCTCGGTCAGCGTTCTGGTCTGCAGGTCTGGTGCACATTCTGGCCCCAGACCTGAAAACCTCCTCCGTCTGGCAGGTCAAGTCTACTGTGATAAACAGGAAACTGTGTAAATCACAGAAGATTGAGGGCAGGGCAGCTGGAGGACATCAGAGGGAAAACCAGAGGAAATTAGAATGAAATTAAATCCAGTTTCACCAAAATCAGTGATTAGCTGGTGCTGTCTGTGGTGTAACCTGCTCACCGACGGACGTTACGTAATACAGAGATGATCAAAAATTGGGGGGTGGAGTGGTTGAGATGGAGACACTGATCGACCCATTACAGTAAAGATGATTGTGAAGGTGCTGTTTTAGGTTGAAATTAGTTTCATGATGTTGCTGTAAAGCTTCATCTCTTCATCCACCTGGGGGCAGAAGAACAAGCTGTAAACACAACACTGGCAGATCGGATGAAAGGTTCTGGAGATATTTGAGGAAGAGACAGACAGACAGATTGTTTGATAGTTGGATAATCTTTGAAGAGTTTGCTCGTGAGTTTAACCATGATCACTCATCCTCTTCAGGGACGGACAGTCAGGGAAGCTGACGGTGGACGACTATGGAGCAAAAACAGGCAGGTCACCTGGAAAGATGAGGCAACTCAACATCAATGGACCGTTATACGTTGGTAGGTGGAGCTCACAAGTCATATTTCCCGATAAAGTGCTGCGTATGTACTGCAGATCCAACAATAATGTTCTATATTCTCTCCTCTCTCATGTCTCTGTCTTCTCTCCCCCTTGAAGGCGGCATGAAAGAGATCGCTCTTCACACCAACAGACAATACGTCGGCGGCTTGGTGGGCTGCGTGTCCCACTTCACACTCTCCACTGATTACCACTTAGCGCTGGTGGAGGACGCCGCTGATGGCAAGAACATCAACACCTGCACCAACTAGAAGACGGCTCCAGTACAGCGGCTTTTCTTTTTTTTTTTTTTTGTCCACCTGGAGCAAGCACCTCGACCAACTGATTTGTCATCCTGAAACTGACTAATCAGAGTGAAAAAACTGAAAACAATTTAAATTTTTGTTCTACCAATTCAAAGCTGACGTGGTTAAAAACTCTCTGAAAAACAGTTCGGACACATGGAAACAGTAACAAAACAAAAAAAGAAAAGAAAAGAAGCGACCAGAGGATTTTACAAAGCACAAGTACTCTGTGAGAGGAGAGGAAAAAACTTAGCATTGTGGGTAATGAGGGTCTCTGAAATACCTTTTTGAAGGACGTTTTTTTTTTTCCACGGGACGATTCTAATTGTATCTTTATTTTTTTCTACTGTAATTCCTCCTTATTCGATTGCTGGAAGAACCGAGTGACCCATTGGATCAAGAGTCATCAAGTTTTTCATGAACCTGACCTAGAGCAGCTAGCACAGATAAACTTCTTTGTAGAGGATTTTGGTCTTAGAGGACGTCTGTTGTTTTTGTCGTCGTGGCATTTGTATTCTTGCTCGTGTTGTTATTATTATCAGTCAGTAGACTACATTTTTTTTTGGAAAGTCTGATTGATGTCAGTTTTTTTTTTTTTTTAATGGTTTTTAGTTTTGAAGGGTGAAGATGTCAGCTGCTCACATCATCCGTGTTTCCCTGTACCGTCTTTTTTAGTTTACACACTCGTTTATTTTTGAACCCTCAGATATTAGTCACACGGTGAAGCAGCTGAAATCCTGGCGAGACTGTCAGATACTATCATGTGACACGATCCACAGTACAGTGGACTGCAGCCTTCAAGCTGAGAAAACAGATCATTTCTTTTACTGAAGCATTTGCAGTTCGAGCTGTCAGTGTAGCGCTTTCCCATGCCTAAGCTTTACTTTATAAAAGGGACATTCTGCGAATGTTCCGTCTATTCTTTCTCTTGTTTTTGAGTGATTGAGGGTCGAAGTAAATATTGTTGGCCCCCCATCACAAACTTACAAATAAGATCTACACCCTTAAAAGCTTGAGCTCAGAACAAATCAAGTAACACATTGACATTTAATACACAAGTTCACATCTTGAATTTATTTAAGAAGAATAAAAGAAAGTCCTGAGGCATTTCCAACAAATCTACCACGTCCCCAAAGCATTTCAGATTAGGTGCATCCCAATGAAATCCACCGTGTGACTGTGGAATGTGAATGAACATGAGTGACATATTCCACCCCCGAGTGAGAAGATGACAAAATGTTTATGCATCTTGTGTTTGTTGAATATTTGGTCAACCGTAGACAGTAGGCACATGTTGATGTAGCATCTGAGATGGCAGCTTTAAAGCTTTAAAGGAGCAATTCGTGAAGCCGGATGATCCAAATATCTGCAAAGGAGGACTACTTTTGGGCGGAAGAGACCAAGCACGCAGGAAGTGTGCACGTCCCAAAACGTACGACTGCTCGAGCCTTAATATCCTCTTTGATATCTCAATAATCAAGTTAGTGGTCCTGAGGAAGTGTATATAGGTGTCACAGCCGGTTGTAGGTGAGTTTGGAAATGTACCTCTACAGGCTTGCCGTCACATCACATCGCAAGACAATGAACTAGAAATGCATTGAATAAAATTAAAGTTGATTTGCAACAATCTGCCATCATATTCTTTTTTTTTTTTAAATTAGCATTGAAGGAATGTTTGCTGTATGTTGGATCGGTACACTGCGGAAAACTAGCTAGCCAATACATGCTAAACAAATAGCCTGCTAATTAAATAACTTTATGTTTTATTTGAGGAAGTGCTCCGTCTCATTAATCACTGTTCATTGCGCTCAATGTTGTCAAAGAACCTACAGTTATATTTATTATAGTAACATTTCATTACAAGCAAGTGTATAATATGGAGGATTGAAACTGCCAAAATAGAATAAAATGGATACATAATAGGAAATTTGATGGGAAAGTCAAACAGTATGAGGATTATTGCAAAGGTAAAGAAATACAGAATCTAATTAAAACTAAAGTATACATTCTTGTCCCGTTTCATTCTGCCTGCCTTACTTCTAATATAATTTTTTGATGCATTGTATGGCTTTCTTAAAAAAAAATGTTCTATCGAGTCACTCATTTATTGTTTTAATCTAAATTTTGGCTTTTGTTTTTAGCTGCTTCTCCCTCATATGGCCACAGAGGAGAAGCAGCACGGTTGTTTTATATCTAAAGAGACAGATGGACATTAAATAACAGCGAAGCATAACAAATTAAACATCTGTCCTAACACCAAAGATCTTGGCACGGAAAGAGGAAAGTGACATTTTACAACAGAGGTCAACAAAAGCCAAGACAGTGAACTGCTGAATAATTCAAACAATCAGAATGTAAAAAGAAAACAAATCTGCACATCCAGTTTACAGCTGACAAATCGCTGGTGGCAGCCACGACGAAACAAGAGAAAAAGTGACTTTCACACCTTCAGACCTTGATGGACCCTCGTCAGTGTCGGGGTCTCCGCCCTCTGCTGTTGTGCAACACCGAAGAATTTTATTCTAGATCCCGATGCACAAACTCACCAGTACACAATGGTTAAGGTAGAAGAATGGTCTGCACACAGAGGGACATATTGAACTCCTTTTTTGTTTTTTTTTTACAATTATTGTATTTTTAAACCCTGTCAGGAATGACAGGGTTTGCCCTATCCGCAGGTCTTTTCAATCACAAGCAAGGCTACAAGATTTGACATCATATTTCAGGAACACTGTGGTCGTGTTGTGACATCCGTGTGACTGTGACATTCTTCTATTGTGCTTTGAAAATAGAGTCGTTCGGTGCATTATTTATTTTTTTTCGCTATGTAACCATTTATAGAACTGGTAATGAAGTATTTTTACCACGACACGCTGGATTTATGTTTTTCTTCTGTGTTCCTTCTTGACTTGAAGGTTAGGACAGTATAAAACATTTACGTTGGAAATGTTTTTATCTATGTGAAGAAAACAGTAAATTCATGCAGCAGGTGAAATATAACTGAAATAACACATTACCACCTTTTTTTTTTTTTTTCATTTAAATGGTGACTCATGACTGAATGGTGACTTTTTCATTCCACATTCTCTTCGTCCTTAAATTATGTAGTTAGTTTATTAAACGTTCCTGAACCGAACTGAGTAGTTTTGGTCGTAATAAACTTTCATTTTTAAAATCAGACGTTATATATTATTACTAACTTGGCTGAGGAGCCAGAGTAAAGTGCAATTCTGATGCTAGATAAGTATGTCGAGTGTCATAGTTGATGTATTTAAAAAGTTGGGTGTAAGAACATGTTTTAGTGTTTTATCAAAATCAAAGTCCTCTAACATTTTCATGCTTTTATTGAGGGGACATTTTCATACATTCTTTTTTCTATGCAATGACACGCTTTTCATAACGTGCCACGTCTTGCAGACAACAACAAATTTCACATTTTTATTTAATGTATTCAACTTTCTGTTCTAGTTAAGTGGTTTCTCATGGAGAGGAAAATTAGGAAAGATGGTGGCACCCAAACAGATTTCTGGAATGAAGAAGAGCATGACTGTTGTTTTTGGCAAAGGGGAGAACAATTAAACTATCAAAGAGATGGAGGTGGATATAGATATTTTCTGAGCACGAATAGCAAAAAGTTAGCCCTTTTCTATCTGGATTATGCACAAATATGTTTGCAAATATCTGCATTTATATGGAAAGAATTGGGACCATAAATCTAGGTGTGCACTAGATGTAATTTGGCTGAGTTCATATCTTGCGCTGTCTGTCCCCTGATCGCTGTTCAGCTGTGGTTTCATATATTGAAGGACATTGTCTTGCTTCAATTCAGCACACAGCCCCATTATACCACTGTAATGTAACCATGGCTTTGTGTGTGATGTAAGCTGACGGCTCACACGTAACCTACATCTTGTTTTGTTTTTTTCCTGTGTGCAGCTGGAATAATATTACAGCGTCTTATCACCGCTTCTCGTCCACACTGCCAGAGATCTGATGGCACATTTTAATTGAGGGTGGCAGAGGGTGACTCAGTGGAAATTCATATTGAATTTGATTCGATTGTTCTCTGTGTGGTGCAATTCAGGAGTCGCTACACACACACACACACACACACCGACACCAAAAAATGACCAGGCCCTCATCTCTCTCCCCTCCTGAGCTCAGTGTTACAAGCGTGTCACTCCGGGACAACACTTCTCTGTGCCTGAAAACTAGTTACATCAAACTCCAAAGCCGGAACTTAATATGCTTGAGATTCAAGGTGTTTCATTTAGATGAAACCATTTAATAATATGGAGGTCATCCATATTCATATTTCATCCGCACACCTGCCGTATTAAAATTCACTCGCGATAACAGTCCAGTGTGATAACTAATGGCTTTCAGTTTGGTTTTTATCTAATCATGCTGTACGTTTCCTTTTTATTAATATTGTTATCAGAGCAGTTACCTAACCTGTACCCTCACCCTAATCCATTTTCTCACTCAGAACATTAATATTGATTTGAATACCATAACAAATCATATTACATACGCCGGGGTCACCACAACCTCACCCTGCTCTAGTTAGAGCTAATAGCACATTTACATCTCTCGACTCTCGGCTCTAATTTAGCTTCAACCCCGACACCACATCTTTAAATGAACTCACTGGCTCATTTCAGGACAAAGGCTTTTGGTGCAAACATTAATTTAATCAAAAGAAAGCCGTGGCAATGCAGAACAAACTTTAGGAATAACATCAGAGATGGTAGACTCCAGATTCATTGTGTTCAGGGTTTGCTGTTGCTGTGGAGAGCTGGACTGGAAATAGAAACACATTTCACATTCATTAGACACATTAAACTAACATGAAAATGGATTTGAGCCCTTGACTGGCTCTCATTTCTTCGCACTGAGTTATTCTGCCAACACTGAGAGCCCTGAAGCTTTGATTAGAGGAGACGGATCATCTTTGTGCACAATTCTGTTCTTGATACGAGACACTGGCAGAATCCCTCATGTTAGAAGAAACGTCGCAAAAGTACCACCAAAATCTGGTGAAGTGTCCTCTGGGGTATAAATGTATCACAACCGTCTGCGAGCTGGTTCCTTTTTTATGAAACAAGAGGATGTTCTGTTGAACCAGTGTCCCCTCGTTCCCCTGACCTTGAGGAGAGGGATTTGTGAGATCATGCAATCTTGTGATTCATCTCGCCAGGCTTCAAGATTAAGTGTGAAGAGCCGCGAGAGAAACAGCTGTTTGTCTGAAAAAAACACTATGGATGCTCCTCGGGAGGTTAGCATAGCTGCTTAGCGTCTGTCATGCCAGAACCCGTATTTCATTGGAAGAAAAGCAAAGTTCTCCGTGAAAAACACGTTTTCCCTCGTTTGTCGACGGGCTTCAGGAAGTTTATGCTGCTGATCCGACTGGTTGAAGTTAGCCCAAGACAGATAGTGACAGACAGAGTTTCAACTTCCTCTTTTCCAGCTGTTTCTGGAGGAGTGAAGGACAGTATTTAGTCTGGCCGAACAGCTGTTTATGTTTCACCTACCTCACTTTTGAGAAGAAGTGTGTATTAGGTGAAGTTTGCACTGATATGCAAAGATCATCCAAGAACATCTTTTTTCTTTAATTTGATCTCAAATGATTTACCTGCTCTGTGTCTCACGGCCAAGAAACTTTTCAAAATTGTACTGATATAACTACATTTTCTTGAACGTTAACTTGCAAGATATGGGCTGATACAGAAGTCACAACACTCTGCTGAAAAACCATTGTACTGTGACGGTGCATGGGAAATAAATTAGTTAGCGTGTCACCCATCAATGATTCAGTCGTCAGCTGGAAGAAAACATGACCACTCAGCAAAGAATAAAGACAGAAGCAGTATAGAGAAAAGAATCCCAGACTCTGCTATGACGTACGAGCCATAAGGCTTTTTAAAAAGTGACTTTTTCCTTTAGAAAAAAAAAAATCATATATCCTGTGATAAATGATGAAAGAGTACAGTCCGTCTTCCCTGAGTAATGTAAATTTAAGCAGGTGAGAGCCGGAGAGGACGCGTCATTTCACGGCGCCTGGCTCTGCTCAGATTGAAAAAGCTTCTTCCTCTTAGTGTCATGTTCACACCGCTTGTTCCTTTACATGTAAGATAAATAATACATTCATTTTACAGACACCAGAGAGGACGACGTAAGGCGCTGGACCGAGAGACAGACCTTCTCTTACCCCTGTTCCGTGAAAATTAATCATTATTTTTCCAAAGCGTGACACTTAAATGTTCTCGGAAAGAGATTATTTGATGTTGTTATTCTTGTTGTGTGACTCAACAAATCCCTTTTTTGGAAACAAAAGATTAAACAACGCAGAGACATAATCAACTCTTTCTATGACCCACTCCAAAATACTTGTAAAGGAGGCACTAATCCTTTAAGCACAACGATTACAAATGTGTATGAACTTAGAAAAAGGGGATTTTTTTGCCCTAAAAACCTTTTTTTCTGATGAGCACTGAATCAGAGGCTCGGGAGAGGCACTGAAATAAGATGTGGAGTGCTGTTACTCATGCTTTGAATGTGAATGAACGGGGCTCGGCAGAGCAGACTGACTCATGCCATGTCGTCATAAATCAATCCCCCATCGCAGGACAAATTTATACTCAGAGATCGGAGCTCTGACATGGCTGATGTACACAAAAGAAAATAAAGCATAAAGATACAGCATATGTGAAGTTCAAAAGACTACATTATTCTGACAATAACCAGAATATGTCATTGTCATGACATAAATCACTTCACAGCTTCTGCTTATGTCCTCCTTCCTGTTTCTGATGCCGGCAGCTTTCACTGATATCAAGGAGAACGTGACGAAACGGGCCAATAATGGTCGAATGTCCGATGCTGGGAAGCATCTGGACACGCACTTTCTTCCCTTTTTCAGTTGTCATGTCGTCATTGTCTGTTCCTCTGCCCTGAAAAAAACCCATTTATGTCTCATCAATAGTCCAGCTTTTGTTCCCTGTGCCTTTCCAGTTTGTTTTCAGTTCAGTTATTGTATTTCTCCTCAGGTTTTTTTCGGATTTGCCCGAGCCTTGCCTTTTCTGTTTTTGCTGCCTGCCAGCATTTGTTCTTTGGATTTCAGCATTATTTTCTTAAAGCTCACTTTTTGTTTGCTTAACCTGAGTCGATGTCTTGCACTTTGTGAAAATCCTGACAACAGCTGACAAGTGAAACACTCACTAAATACACAAGGACTAATAAACCAATGAAACACAAATGAACAAAGAAAACAGGCAGTAAAAATATGAAGACAGGAAGCTTAAAACAAAAGATGACACACGAGGAAACTCTTTTGACATAAAAACAGGAAGTACCTGAACTAAAACACAGGACCACGACACTCATTTCCAGTCATTTTTATTACATTAAAAACATTTCAGAACACTCCAGACTTTTGCCAAAGACCAATTTGTTCTTTCATCTTTCAGATCTTTGCAATGGTAATTTAATCCCCCAAAGAGGAGAGCAAATAACAAACCCGATCTGCAAATCGAATGAAGCTATCGACAGCATGGCTTTTATTTTTCTGGGCCACAGTAGCTGAGCAGCGCACCGTCTTCTGGGTTAATGTGAGGTCCACCACTCTGTCCAGAGGTAGATACGGCAGAGTGACGAATCAAAAGTAAATTTAGAGAGAGGAACGTCTGCGATGATATATCCTTATCTTCTGCCTCTCAGAGAAGCCAGCTCTCTCTCAGTCTGGCCACAGGTGCAGCGCCTGCCTGTCCTCAGGACGTGTTTGCTGACGTTACAGGTGGCGAGCTGAAGGAAATATCTCCTGCCTGTCTGTCAGGGCTGTTGGACTGATGCCGTTTATCAAAAATGTGCCTGTCTCCTTGGATTTTGTTCCCTTTGTTTCATGTCAGTAGCTGTAGATATTATCAGCTCCGTCCCTCTTACCACAGACTTATGGCCACCATCGACATACATAATGAATAAACCCGGGTGGATAGTGCGTTATGCAGTCTTGTCCATAGCTTTTATGGTGTGTGTTCTGTCTTATTTAATACGTAACAAAAGACGCGGACATCTGCGAAGAAAGGAACTGGGGCATCTTTTCAGACCAGCACTACCTTTGAAAGCGAAGTTCGACGAAGTACATTAAAAGTTTCTTGGAGTAGGATAAAGTATACAGTGACTGGGGTTAACCTGTATGATATCTAATGCTTAACTACTGTATAATAATATTGCAATACAACGGGCAGGACGCTCTTAATCCCTGCAAGTGAAACTATGACAGCATGTGATTTGTTTTGCAGTAAATAGTTCTCATTGTTCTCATTCTCTTTACACAGCCCGTGTATGTGTATTGTGTGGTAATGTATGTATCTCTGATGATCAAGTTAATCTGTCACTTATTGTAATAAAACAAAATAAACACATCAATTTAATTAAAGCCCTGAGAGAGAAGATAAGGGAGAGGGAGAGATGGTGAGACAGGCAGGAGTCCCACAGTGTTGGTGTGTTATCGACTGAAATTCATTCCACTTATCGAAGAGCATGTTATGACCTGTTTTTTCCACATGGTTTGATCTATAACCTAGATTCCCAGTATGCTGGTTAACAGAAAGCCGGGCAGACAGTAAAGGGGCTCAACACATGCATTACATGTGAGCGTGTACCATATCTATCGTTTCCTGTCAGGCGCCGACCTGCACGCCGCTGCAGCGGATGACATCCAATTAAAACAGGAGGAGCGATGGGACAAAGATGTCGTCTGGTTTAACTATCAAAGACTTATCACTTAATGGATGCTCATCCTACCAACATGTTTAAAGCAGCATTAAGCAGAAATTAGCATTTTGTGCGATGGCCGCCCACCATTGAGTCCCCATAACAAACGAGACGCACTGAAACAAGGCAACCGACGTCACATTATTTGTGATAAATCATGATCTATTTATTACCTCTATTATAGGTTCTTTTCTTTAAGTCTGTTTGTTTATCTGTGTAATGGACGTCTTGAAACAAGGTGGTGAGTTAGGACATGGGTTGAGGGGCATGTGATCAGGTTTCGTGCTATTCTTCCATGAAATACTGCACTTACACGGTTAAAGATAATAACCTCTGGCACGTTCATCCCACAGTTTGTTTCCAAGCTTTCAGATGATGGAGGTCTGTAATACCCACGTCTCAAACAGGATCCAAAAGCGAGTCAGTCATCATTCCTGAAGAGTACGCTTCAGGGCCGCTGATGCAGCTCTGCTCAGTAGTTAAACTTATGTAGCGGAGTATCGATCTCCAGCTGACTCATGTGCCCGAGGACGCTGCCCTGGTCACATTGCCTCAACCACTCAATAATAATTAGTCTCTTTCCACCTGTATGTTTCTATGGGAGGGGGATCCAAGTCAGTGATGTAAGCACCAGTGCTACGAGCTGGAGCTGCAGCTGGCCACCACCAGTAATTGACTCATTGACATGTGGAATACTGACCTCCAATGTGCAGCTCATGCTCTGTGAAATCTCACACCCCTGATGTGTTTTTCCATCAAGACAAGGTCATTTGACCAGATGGTGTGGAGTGAGGCTGCACATAGTTTGAATGAAGATCAGGGAAGAGAAATTAATCTGTTTTTTTCTTTACTCAGTGCTAGAAGACCTGAGAGATTCTAAATAAACCTGATCAATGTATGTTAATTCAAGTTTTTCATGCAGACTTCATTTTTTTAGACATGCAATATTTACTCAGTTGTGCACTGTACATTCTCATGTGCATGAATATGTTTTGCAATGAAATCTGACCCACACATTATAGTCAACATATAGTAAATTCTAATTTCATCTTTAAAGTTGGATTTGAAGTGTTTTTCTGCGGCTACCTGCTTACATCTGTGAGCGCTGTCATCTCTTACAGTGCAGAACAGCTGTACGAGGAGGATGACTTAGCTCTTTCATCTTTCACTAATCCGTCTCTAACTCAAGCCTCTTGCACAGACTGTATTAACATGACAAGTAGCCCTGTAGTCACAGTCAGTTTGGAGCGAATCAGCATCTGATTTGACCTAATTTCCGTCATTAAAACTCCACCAGCCTTGTCAAAATGTGCATTTTTTTTTCTGCTTTAGTAGAAGTTGATTCCTTTATAAGCTTACAGTTTTTCACAATAAACAGTATAATCTCAGGATCAAAGAATGAGAATTATACACCAAACAAACGCAGCGATAGATGCCATGTTTAATATTCCCCTGCTGTGCTGACATGTGAACAAAAACACAACGGCTGTGATTAGATCCTCAAGGCCAGAAGGACCTTACAACAGTAATCCCTGAAAACATCTGCCCATTTGTGCTATGCGATATGGTGCAAAATTACATAAACACACACACACACACACACACACACACACATGCACACACACACACTTGTAGATCATCATATGAATTCTTATTCCAGGCAGATCAAACAGTTGATCCACATGCATGCACAGATCTGCGTTTGCAGATTAAGGCTATCCCTTGCTGTAGGGGCTTAGTTGTCATCTCTGTCTAAGCCGTGCATTCTTCACCTCCCTCTTTTCCCTTCATCTCCTTTCACAAACATGTCCAGCACCATAAAAAGCAATGACCAGCACATGTGGCTGGCCTCTGACCCGCGTCCTGCCAAAAGTCATGAGCGAATCTTTCAGAAAACGGATGGGCTTTATTTTGTCCCTACTTGCTCTCCAAACACAGATCCTGACTAATTCATCATGACCACTATTAATCAAAGTATACTAACTGTAGACAGTATGCACACTATCACAGGTATACACAGTGCATCACAACCAAGTATCGTCTATAATGTCTATATCTACAGATGACTTATTTTCGATTATTGGTGCTAATATGCATGCATTGTCATTATGTTCTAGTATTGCAACAATACCAGGCTCCGCGTCTGAACCGCTAACTGCACTGCTAACTCTAGCTGATGTTAGCTTAGTTAGCAGTGCAGCTAGAGGTTGGGACTTGCAGCCCATCGACTGGGGGCATGTGGGATTTTTGAACTGGTATGGGCCAGGACTAGCTGGTTAGCATACTAGCTTCTGTAGATACCTCCGCAAAGTGAAACACAGAGTTCATAATGTTAAAAAATTACTATTTCTTCAAGGTTTGATGATAAGCGGCTTGTTTTGAGCATGAATTACAAATTACACCTTTAACTTTTTCAGTGTTTTGTACCAAATGGAACAAACGTTATTGTTATTCTGGATCTAACCACTATCTACAGATGAAGGGAAGCTATATGAAACGCTGGAGTGTCTTATTCTGGATCATGATGTGCGCCGTGTGAGTCAGAGCTCTGTTCAATCAGCTGTATAAGTTGGGAAAGGGAAGACCAATTAGTTTCCTTGGCTCCACGAGTGATCTTAAATCGTCTGTGCGTGTTGTCCTTGTGCAACATGCATGAGTGCCCACGTGCCTGCGAGACGTTTCACAGGCATTGTCTGCAGTAATAAGATGCAAGACTGGCAGGAATCAATAGACATGAAAGGTGACCTATGCATCGTCGTGTGCACGGCATAGTCGACAAAGTCAGATGAGCTAAAAAGGCTTTTAATACTGGGAGTGTTAGTGAACATCATGTCCGTTATGTAAGAATCTAGTAGTTAAAGCTCAGGGCTGGGCCATATTATATGAAGGGCAGGGGTGGGAGAGAGGGAGAGGCGAGGAAGGCAGAGTGTTTGAAGAGAGAGAGAGAGAGAGAGAGAGAGAGAGAGAGAGAGAGAGAGAGAGAGAGAGAGAGAGAATGACAAGGGGGGCAGGGTTGAGAGAGCAGCACAGAGCAACATGGGGCAGTGAGGGAGGGACACATGGAGAGAGAGAGAGAGAGAGAGAGAGAGAGAGAGAGAGAGAGAGAGAGAGAGAGATGAGAGGTTTGGCGTCTCTAGTTGGCAAGATAATCTGAGACAGGCCACTGATTCAGAGCTTCGTGCACAGCTGGTGTGACGGGTGAAGAGGCTGCAGGCTAGCACTGAGTGGACGGACAGTGACAATGTGCAACGAGTGCGGGATTTAATACACTGGAGAATATCCACAACTTGATAGTGTCAAACAAGAAAACATTGGAGATTGCAGGGGGACGACTGAAGTTTGTGAAGTGCACACCAGTGAGGAATTACAGAAGGGATGTTGCTTCAAAGATAATCTGGAGATAACCAGTATGTGAACGACTGTGGATGTCTTCGAGCGTCTTACACCGCTGGACAGAGAGGGAGAAGAGGAACAGAATTGTTAAAAAGTGTTAAAAAAAAAAAAAATGCAGATATCTTCTGAGTAATGTTCAAAACTTGGTAAAACATTTTTTATGGATCACCCTTTTCGTTCTTGCAGCTTTTTTCCAGAAGTAGACGTTTGGACTTGGTTGGTTTGGTGGAGAGGACCTTTTCCATGATGGGAGGAAGGATTACCCTTAAAGACAATCACTAAATTGAACTTTGAATGATTGCCATCTAAAGAACATCCTGTACGTCTGCCTTGCATCCCTTCTGTAAATGATACGACCATGAGGGCGCGACACTGGCCAAACGGAGTGGATTACAAACTGGTGAACCCACTGCACTGTTCCAGGTTTGCAGTCCGGATGGGGTGTTGAACCATGTGGTCCACTGAGAGCATGGAGCCGGAGAAAGCACACACCCAGAGCAGCTTCTTCAGCAAAGTGGATGTGCCTGACCATGCTCACTACATTGTCGCCCTGTTCATCTTCGTCATCGGGACACTGGGCATCGCTGGTAACGCGCTGGTTATGTTCGCCTTCTACAGGTGGGTTTGCATGAGTGTTTTCTCCCCCCCCAGATTTTTACTTTGAGTCATTGTGTGTGTGTCAATTCCTTTGTTACATCAGACTCTCTTTTCCATCTTTATTATGGATGCCTCTTTTAATCAGAGCCCTAAGGAGATGTTATAATGACTTAGAGATGTTATGATCTCAGAGAGAGAGAGCTAGAAAGACTGTCATACCACGATATCTACAGCCTCGGTGAGCTGCAGGCTTTGATTGTTAGAAATGTATTAAGCCTCTTTTTGATCTCTTAAATTTACTGCGGAGCGAGAGTCTATTTTGTACATGTGTGTGTGTCTCTAGAGGATTAAAGGGGGTCTCTGCCAGTAGACTATCTTTGCATCTTAGTTCACAGGTAAAAGATGATTTGAGTTTCATGGCAATAACATAGATTGTGATTTGCATCACTGGACAAGTTTGTCCCGTGCCCGTGAAATTACACGAGGTACTGTATAGATTATGTTCCATTTTGAATATTATGGAACTTTCCCAGACTGTTTGGTGCAGAATACTTCTTTATAGCAGATGTAAGGTGATGAATGATGTAAGATTACAACTGAGCTCACAACAAAGGTACTGTTAAAGGTTCAATTTTATGGTATGAGCAACATGTGTTTACATTCTGGTTAGATTTTGGATTCCCTAAAACCTTGTATGTCACCCTGGGGTGGCGCCTTACATCCTGCGTGTCACAGAACGTGCGTGATGCGTGTTCTCGTCTTATCGCATTTGGTCTCTCATCACTTGCAGCGCCAAACAGAGAGGATTTTATTTTTGGCGATTACTGCTGCCCCTGTCCCTTGTGAAACCACACGTGAATGCTGACTTATTATCATAATTATTATTCTTACACAGAATGTTTAATTTTCTAAAGCTAACCAACCTCATCAAGTAGTTTTATTACCTAAACAAGCTCAATTTACAGATTCTTCAAGATTCTTCAATCCAATCCTATATCACCGAAAGACCCACCTTTCCAAATGGTCTTCCAGCAGAAAATTTCTCCCATGCACATGAATGAGGTTAAATATAAAATGATTGAAAAAATATCGTCTTATCAGAACTGAGACTGAGAAAATGTAATAAATGTAATATTTTTAGGGAGTCAGGATTAGTTTTATGCACGACAAAACACTTGGGTAGGCTTAGGGAAAAGATCATATTTTTGCTTCTATCAGCACAAACTCAGCTGAAAAAAATGTCCTGATTTCTGGTTGAAAATGTCCTGTGGTTTCACATGTCAACCCATATCTAACAGTACCCTCATACTTGTCTGGTGTTTCACCCACCTATCGTGCCTCTGCCATCCCCTCCACCTCAGGGCATGAAAGTCAGCTCATATGCATGTAATGTTCCCATGATATGAAACATGTTAAAGGAAGGTTGAGATGATTAATATGACGTGGACAAATTTGAATGTACAGTGCTATAAAAAGAATTCACCCCCTCAGATGTTTCCCAGAAAGCTTTGACTAGTGAAGAACCCGGGAAAAAGTTGTTGTATGCAGTCTCTCCCATCGCTGCTGCTGAAGCTTTTAACTCCTTCAGAATAATAAAGTGCCTCCCTCACCAGTCTCCTTCTTGTACGGTCACTCAATTTTTGAGGAAGGCCTAATTTATGCATGTGCTGTGTTCCTTACTTCCTGGAAAAGGTTTTGTATCCATCCACTGACTTAAAGTTTTCATTAATCTTTTCATGAAGTAGCAAGAATCGTCTTTTGTCTGCATGGTGTAACTGTAGCCAGGTTAACCAAACATAAGTGTCCTTATACTACAATCAATTCACTGCACTCCGGTGATTTCCATTTCACTAATTGTGAGACTACGAGCACCGATTGGTTGGACCGCTGTTGAATTAGGTCAGTCACGTAGTATTCAAGGGCATAAATACTTACTTTACATTGCACATTTCTAATGAATTGACATACATTACACTTTGTAGAAATCAGTTTTCATTTTAACTTTAAAGTACCTTTTTTGTTTTGTTTTGTTTTTTTGTATATTGACCTTGATTCCATTTCTAAAAGCAATAAAAGGGGAACACATCCAAGGGGTGAATACTTTTTTATAGGCACTGTATTTGTGGTTTGCAGAAACATTAAAAATATTCTGGCAACTGGGCTGTTTAGTTTTAAACCACCTTAGTACTCTGTGGTTTGGGCTCAGAACAAACAGTGTGGTAACAGTTACTGCTGTTTTGTAATGAGTTAAAAAAACCCAAAACAAAACAAACTCTGACATATTTAGCCAAAACAACAGCTATGTGTAGGATAAAGAATATAATTACTTATAAACATAAACAACTGAGACAGTTATGACTAAAAGCTCGATAAAGGTATTGTGCATTTTACGATAAATTCAAAGTACCATCCATTCAGGGTCACATGCAACAAGTAAAATCAAAATTAAATTCTCCTATAGAATGTGACTCATTCAGCAAGGTGAGGGGCTGTACTTTCTTTGACATATCAAGGAGGTTATATGTGCTTTTTGTGTTGTGTAATTTGTACTAGCCTTGACCTGGTATTGTGCTACTGAGGTTTACTGTGTCACAGGAAAACTGGGTCAGAGACGGAAAGTGTGTGTACGTGAGTGTTTGTGTGTGTTCTGGGGATTGTCAAGGGCTTTAATATTCCATCTGCCCATCACCGTGCATAGATTAGATGGGTTCTCCATTGTGTTGCGCTGATAATGCTGTTTACTGAATCAGAAATGTACATGACGTTATGTGTTCCAAGAACATTCAGTCACACTCAAACACACAAACACACACACACACACATGCAGAGTGAGGGAAAGCGTGTGGAAGATAATTGTTTTTCAAGTGAGATGACACCTGATAATAATGATTTTCTAGTGAGTGATGTTGTAATCTGCACAAACACGTACAGACACTTGGTCTCACATAAATATTGATACAGCAGTGATGTAACAAGACGAACACACACAAAAAAACAGACACAAACGTATTCACCGAAAATTGATTGTGCGGTCTTAAATCAAGGAGCAGACACTTTTAATTCTGGAGACAAAGAATCAGAGTTGAATCAATAAGGAGCCGTGGAGGCAGACAGCAGGTCAATACGCTACTTAATCAAGCTGGTATGAACGCAGGTTCACTAAGAGTTGACCAGTGCAGGAAAAAAGCTCGTCTCTGATCAATGCTGACAATTCAATACAATGTGTGCACTGAGTCCAACATTCAAACAAGATGAAGTTGAACAGAATTCGTATGATCTCATTACCGATCACGATCATATTGCATATTTGTTGAACTTATAAAACGGAGGCTGCAACATTCTTTCTTGTTAGAGCTGCCTACATCTAATTAGTCCGGATGAGAATTTTAAAAGCTTTACCTCATGAGGCTCACATTCAAGAGCAAAATGTTTGACAGACAATGGCTTATTAGTTTTGTTAGATCTCTATTCAAAATTTCAAACAGATCTGTCTTATTAAACTGATAGTATTTCGTGGCAGAATGTATTTATCAGCTGTACACCTTTAGTCAGACTGTAGCTCAGATCAACAATCATCCCACAGTATAAAATGTCCCAATCCAAATGTTACATTATCCACAGAATCATCACTTACCAGTCACAAACTGAATCTTTTTACGGGTTAATTTAACTTCTCATTTTAAAACACAAGGTTGTTACATGAAATGTAGTTTGCAGTAGATACTTCTATGTCTTTTGGGTTAGGGTTAGCCTAACCCTGTGCTGTTTTCATACCAGGGTTGTGATGTGTGAAGACAATGATGCTGATTGTGTGATGGTGATTCCCAGGAACCTAAAAAAGTCAGACTGTTCCTTTGATGTAGAAAGTGGTGTGTGTCTTTGCCTCCTTTTTCCCCAAATCAACAATAACCTCTTTGGTTTTGCTGACGTTAGATTAATAGATCGTTCTCTGTGCACCACTCTGCAAAACTGAAAACTGTGTGTCTCCTCCTGATATGAACACTCACCAGAGTTTAGAATTTGTCCAATGATGGATGGTAGTGCCAGATGGCTCACAACAGAGTTCTCTTGATGTCTGGGAGTAGAGTCATGGGCGTATGGTGTGAACAGGAGGGGGGCTGAGCACACAGCCCTGGGGGACTCCAGTGTTGAGCCCTAGCGTAGCGCTCACACAGATCATAACACTTCCCTCCCTTGTCCCGTGTGTCTTTGCAGTAACAAGAAGCTTCGCAACCTCCCAAACTACTTCATTGTGAACTTGGCGGTTAGTGACTTCCTCATGGCTTTCACGCAGTCGCCCATCTTCTTCATCAACTGTCTCTACAAGGAATGGGTGTTTGGAGAGATGGGTAATTCTCTTTTACAGGACACTCAAACACAGATCGTATCAAAAGCATCCTGCTGTTGTTGCTGTTGAGTTACATGTTTGTATACGTTTCCTCCTTGATAGGATGTAAGCTATACGCGTTCTGCGGCGCCCTGTTCGGCATCACCTCCATGATAAACCTTCTGGCCATCTCTATCGACCGCTATGTTGTTATCACCAAACCTCTGCAGGCCATTCACTGGAGCTCCAAAAGAAGGACCACTCTGGCCATCCTCATGGTCTGGCTCTACTCTTTGGCTTGGAGTCTTGCTCCTCTAGTCGGCTGGAGTGAGTTTCCTCTCTAGCTCATCCTCTTTCACATGCCACAGAAGCTCAGCTCATAAATACTCGACATGCAATGCCAGAGTCAAACACAAACATTCACATGACCTGTTATTGGCTGCCGGCTAGAGAAGAACTGATACAGGGATTAATGAAATGTATTCTCCATTCATCCTGTTCAACAGTTCACCTTTGATCTTGATTTACTGCTCCACAGACATTACGTCAAAACAACAGCAAAGGCTCATGTCAAACAGCATGCAGAGACATCTACTTCCTGTGGGCTTAATGGACTGTATGTTGTTTGATCTTTTCTCCTTTTAGGCTCCTATATCCCCGAAGGCCTGATGACATCATGTACATGGGATTATGTCACGTACACATTGGCCAATAGGAGCTACACGATGATGCTGTGCTGTTTTGTTTTCTTCATTCCACTGGGAATCATCTTTTACTGCTATCTGTTCATGTTTCTGGCTATACGGAAGACTAGCAGGTACTTCGACTTGTCAGCGAGCTGTTTGTGCTTGTTTCAGTGGTAATACATGAAATATATATGAGTTTGGATAACACTTCAAAAAATGCCTCTGTCAAAGAAAACCCAGATATGAATTTTATATGATTTGCTTTGTCTTTTTGTTGCTGTTTCTCAACACTCAGAAGAACTTTCTCAACAATCTGAAAAAGGAATATCTCTATAGAGTATTTGTTTTTACTTCAAAAGACAAAGTATGGTAAGAAACTGGATGTACGTTTGGATGCAGGAACAAACTGTGTGTCTCAGGAAATTGTACAGCCTGCATACTGTCCGCCTGCCTCAGGGCAGTGCTGCTTTAGACTAAAGATACAGACTACAAACTTCAGCCACTGTCACCACTGTCTGAATCTGATCAGTCGTCAAACTCTCCTGTATCATATGAACAACCTTACGTTAGTTTTAGGGGAAGGCTCTCTCTTTGACTGCCCCCTCCATCCTGCTCCACCTGCAGGGAAGTGGAACGTCTGGGGACTCAGGTGAGGAAATCCACCCTGATCCAGCAGAAGTCCATCAGGAGCGAGTGGAAGTTGGCAAAGATCGCCTTCGTTGTCATTGTGGTTTATGTCCTCTCCTGGTCACCGTACGCCTGTGTCACGCTGATCTCCTGGGCTGGGTAAGACAGATTTCATAGACAAATAGATCCTCTAATACTGATGACACATTTTTAGATAGCAGTTTTTATCTTGTAGATGTCCTAATTATAATAACATCCATGCTATGTTCTAACAGGGACTCAACTATTGTTGAAGTTATTAGAAAGCCATATCGAACTACAGACTTCAGAGAGTGAATCAGTCCCAAAACTTGTAAATAAGTAAGCATTTTAACGCCTGCTGGTCCCTTGTCTTAAAGAGGAAATGTTGACGTTTTCTTATTCGACATAATATGTGTTACACCACGTCTGAATGTGTGTCAGAGTTATTACGTGTCTCAACATACATGAAAGCATGCAACAACCTCCAAGCTACAGCAAGCTACATGCTACAAATGTCAAATAGCTCTCATCCTTTTAGCTAACGGCACAAACGTAAACAAGCTAGCAGCGGTTGCCTTTTCTTTTGCTTGGATTTAGTCATTTTAATGCCAGGGCTCGCCTCCCCACAACCAAGTTCCCACTTACGCTGTTTTGCATCCAAGACGAGAGTTATTTGTTTAAAGACGTGCAAACAAACAATACGAGAATGAAATGACATTTCTCCAGCACTGACACAGTTCTTTGGAGACAGATCTGTCTAACTCTACATTTGTGAAGATTATCTCGCTGAACAGAATGTTTAGGTAAACAGATCTTATTTTCTGCAATAATCCAATAATTTAAAAATCCCATAGGCATATTTGTTGATGTGTGCTGGCAACATGGATAAAAACCTCCCCAAAATGGTGCTTAGTGTGTCTTATATAACGCTGTGTCCCCTAGAGGCCACAGACCGCTGGATAAGTGACATACAACAGACGGTGAAGTTGCTCAGATGTCCTCTGCTTATCACAACATTTGCCGAACCACATGTCTCTTCTGGGAGATACGATGTAGGATGGGGTGTAGTTACGTAACTCTGAAATCACATCTTTTCCCTGCTCGTTCCCAGGGGAAAAGGTAGCTTTGCACACACCCGCACGATCAGATGGACTTAACCACCCATCTGTGACAGCTGGCACATTTTGGCTTATCCCTGACCCAATATGCCCCCTCGTCATATTACAAAATATAGAGAAACATAAATGGAACTTTGAGTCATGACAGGGACCCGGTGTTCGTCACACTACAAGGTGAACATGACGAAAAGTTGTGATTGCATTATTCTGTCTCATTTCAGGTACTCCAACATCCTGTCGCCGTACTCCAAGGCTGTCCCTGCAATCATAGCAAAAGCCTCCACCATCTACAACCCTTTCATCTACGCCATCATCCACAACAAGTACAGGTGAATTATTCAAATCAGTCTCATTCCATCGTGTTGTCCTGGGAGCCGTCGTTCATCACATCCAACTTTTTAATAATTAACCAAATGAAGTCTGTCTCTGTTTGTTTGTCTGTGGCTGTGTACTTCATCAGGATGACTCTGGCGGAGAATATCCCCTGCCTTCGCTTTCTGTCTCCGGCTCCACGAAAGGAATGCATCTCCTCCTCCATCAGTGAGTCGTCTTTCAGGGACTCCATCATCAGCAGACAGTCCACGGCATCAAGGACTCACTTCATTACAGCTTCCAGTGATATGGTAATATTTTAAACTGTATTTTATTACTCCACAAGACCATTTAAAGACTCTTTACACCAATCTGTAAAGAAACATATATACTTTTATTCTATCTTCTTTATAAATGATCTAATGTGCTTATATGAATAAATACCTGGTTTATTTCCCTTGTATTTATCTTTGATCCAACATTATACACTTACATTACCTACAACTGATCATTTGTACCATGTTCTTCAATCCCCATGTTCAATATATATGTATAGGTTTGTTTACCTAGTATCTTGCAAAGGCAGAATCATCTGCTCCAGTCCGGCTCAAAAGCTGCAGAGCAAAAGCTCCAGTACAATTCAGAAGGTGTTATGTCCGAGTCGGTATTCCGGACTTCGGATCTAAGTGCGTCCCCGTGCATTTGCTCAGGAAAACACGCACGCCCGCATCAAACAGATGTTTATTCGGCGAGCCTGTGAACTTGAACACGAGCAACTACAGCAGCTGTTACATCAGATCAGGGCACTTAAAAAAAGGAGACAGCAGGAGTCGGCTCGCTCCTCATGCTCGCAAAGACTTCTATCAAGCATAAAATCGACTGAGTGGAAGTGAAAAATGGCAACCACAAAGTTGTGACAGCACAAATCCCAACACGAGCATGACATACAGTAAAACGTGATGAAAAGTGATGAATGTACATGACAGTTCATTGGGGTGGAATATGAGCACACTGTTGATGAAGTGTTGAGCGTCTGCGGTCTTTGGAAGGATTCTTTAGGGATCAACGGCAGCTCCCGGGTTGGCAGACCCCCGATAAGAAAGAGAGGGAAAGACAGAAGAATAGAGGAGAGAGGCCGGGGCGCGGGAAATGAAGCGCGGTGAGGTTTACATAGGCACATGACAGGAAAGGGGAGAGATGGAGCTGTGGTCCTGCTCCTGAACCTCAGCTTAAGTTTTAATCCCCATTTAAGTCGGTGAAGTTGGGGTTGTTGCAGCCTGAAATTTTCAACTGGGTATTCCAGCTTGGATGACTCCGGGCAGCAAAAGAAGGAAAAAGACTGCATTTTGTCGGCCCCGCACAAAGAGAGATGGCCCGCTGAACGATTTATTGGTTGAGGATACCAGGCTCCAGGTGCAGCTCATTAGCTGACGACCCTCCATTCAGCACCTGCGACACACAACAACCAGAGCAGCGAGGACGGACAGGCAGGGACACAATCGTGCCTCGGTGCAGAGGTCGTCACAGCTGTAACCAAATACGTCTTAAAGAAACGGACGCTCCGGTGGCTCACTATATGTCAGCCATCTCTCTACCCCTCTCTCCTGTCATTTGAGCTGTTGGTGTCAAAGCATGATGGTGAGACGTAAAAAGAAAATGTCAACCTTCCCAATCACTTCATGCATGTATGAAAATGTAAAGTGAGTTTGCAGTGAATTATTCCTTTGGTTCGGCTCACAGTGGCTCTGTTCTGCCCTGCAGGTATTTAAGGACGTAGAGATGGAACCTCTGGGCAGGAAGTCAGGTGATTCCTTCAAAAGCATGTCGTCCTCCAGTCAGTCTTCCAGAGGTATGTCCCGAAAGACACGTTTGGAGCGGAGGACTGCCAAGACCCGTACGGCAGAGAAGGTGAGGAAAAAAAAAAGGGTTTTTTATTTCCATGTGTGCTTGAAAGGTCGCTGAATCACGCTACTTTTTATTTGCCTGCATGTTTTCATGCATTTGTGAGTTTTTTTGTTTGTGTCTTTATTTCTTTTCCTTTTAAATGTTTTTTTTACATTGCCAGCATCCATCTGCCATGAATGAATCCCCATGCGCCTGTGAGAATGAACTGGTCTCCAGCTCTCTCACCATCGCCACTCTCCCCTTGCTAGTTCTTACCAGGAAGCGCAGCCAGAGTCTGACCACTGAGATTTCAGATGCGCGGGAGAAGACAGGCAGCATCAGTAATAAGCTGAGCGGCCACAGGAGCGACTCTTTTGATTCCCTGAACTTTGGAAAGATCCCATCCGCCGATTCCCGGTTGCCTCAGGGTGTGCCGCGCATAATCGTCATCAGTCCCACGTCTGAAAGCAGCCTCATCAGCCACGACAGCGTCTGCTTGGAGGAGAGTGTTGATTCGATGGAGAACAATGTTTTTGTCAGCCTGAACTTCTCATCAGAAGTCTTTGAAGCAGTGGAGCTGCTCTCTTGACCAGCTGGACCTGCTGGACAGTAATAATACTCACTGAATATTATTTATTATACCGTCGGACCACAGAGCACCACACACTCTTCTCTACAGGCCCAGACTGGTTTTGGATATAGAACTTTATGTTAAAAGTCATGCCACTCTGCTGCTTTAGAAAACTTGAGTGCAGAAGAAAAGTTGGTGTGGCAAATGAAACAACATGACCTGGTTTTGGTATGCTGTTTGTCAGACTCTGGCGGGGACAAAGATGCCCCAAGGGGGGAGCATGAGCTGCAGCATATTTTTGTTAGATCCTGAACAAAAAGAAATGTCAAGTGCAGCAACATATTTTTCATGAGCGTGGGGCCCATCCTTGACAGGCTGGATTCTTAGTTTAGCTGGCTCAAGTCCATGAAACTGTGACGTTGACGTTTGGG
Organism: Acanthopagrus latus; assembly: GCF_904848185.1. Taxonomy (NCBI): domain Eukaryota; kingdom Metazoa; phylum Chordata; class Actinopteri; order Spariformes; family Sparidae; genus Acanthopagrus; species Acanthopagrus latus. The sequence continues at coordinate 25,874,995 of NC_051043.1, forward strand.
CCAAACTGTTTAAGCTCATTTACACGAAAACTTCATGGATTCTCTGTTGGAGACCGAAGAAACGACTGCAATTAGATCAGTTTAGTTTGGGGTTAATGCTCTTCTGCCTTCTTTAAAAGTTGACATGTAAAAAAACAAACAAAAAAAAAAACAACAACTTGACAACAGGTAAATAATATTAAAGGAAAAGTTCACCCCAAAATTAAAATGCAGTTATCTACCCATCCTCATGCAAATGGAAAGTGGGGTGAAATTTCATATTCCACAAAACCTTTCCTAAGTTTCACTGCAAAACACCTCTGCAGCATTCGTCTAAACAACTGAAGTAGATGGGGACTTGTTTTAAAACAGCTGATCAAGCTCCCTGGAAGCCCAGAGATGCTAAATTGATTTTAAAAGACATCATTTCTGCTGCTTTTTGATCCAAAAGCTTTACTGTACTGTAGATGCTATGCTAATCTGTTTGGGATCTCGCAGCTTCAGGAGACATTTTTATTTCTTTTTGTTTGTTTGCCTTTTAAAATAAGTCCCCATCTACTTTAGTTGTTCAGAAGAATGCTGAAACACTGTCTTGCAAACTACAAAATGTGAGTAGCTAATGACTCAATTTAGATTTTGGGGGAACTTAACTTCCCTTCACATATCTCAAAATGGCAAAAAAGAAGCAAGATTTGAATCTTAATGTCACACACAAAAAAAAAAAAATTGGGTCAAAAGCAAAGCGATAACTTAAGGTTGAGAGGATGTGCATAAAGTATATTCTGTACATTATATTCTCGTCTTGTGGTAGTAGCTCCTTTAGGCAGTGTGGACCTCCCCGGACAGTGCTGTAATGAAAAGGAGAGACATGGTCAAGTGTGTCTCAATGAACACAATGGACATTTTTTTTTACATTTCCTCTGTGGTGACTTTTGCTCAGTATGTTGACAAAGTGCTTCGTCCCCCTCCAGCTGTTCCTGTTTGCATAAAAAAAAAAAAAAGAAGACTTATTGTTCTATTTTTGTTGCTTGTGAATACTACAGTGTTGTTGCCTGTGATCTGAGTGAGTGTGTGTGCACATAGACCAAAGATGTTAACTACAGACTGAGGGGTGTGTTTTTTTTTGTTTGTTTTGTTTTGTTCAGATGGTGAATTTATTGCACTTTTCCAAAAAAAACAAAAACAAAAAAAAAACCCTGACGTATAACAGAATCCCTCCAGTCAATGAATGGAAACTCTTCTTGTTGCTAAGTGGTTAATTGTGGCATCCTGACTTCATCCAAATTTGGTGTAATGTCTGTATCATTTGTGTTTTAACATTTGATACTCTATTGGATTTTAACAATATGGAGTGATAATGATGAGGAACTGTTGGTGTGGCACTATTTCATGTTGCTTCATTTGCTGATTAAACATTGTGAATTTACCTTTGGGCATATTTTTATGAATCAAAGACAAGAACATGTGATTATACTGATTTTAACTGGCTGCAAATCAGATCTCATTAGGTGACATCTGTTCAATTCTTCCTCTCTGCTTTCCTGCTTCTGCTGATCTTTTCAAATCAGTTCGGTACCCTGGGGCATCTGGTGACTTGGAATTACACTTGACGAGCTGTATGGAGTATTTACATTTTAAAACAAGTTCTGATCCACTACAGTTGTTTAGGAGAATGCTACAATGCTGTTTTGAATCTCTGCAAATGTTTTTTTAAGTACAAAACTTTAGTGCAAAAAATGTTTTGGGAGGACTTGTCCTTTAACTGTGGTTAAGGTAAGGTATGGTTATTCCACATCAAATAATTCAGTAACAGTCTGAGTCCCACAATTGACAATAAACAATTGTGTACAAAAAGATCATTTGTTTTTTTTTTCACTAGTTTTTTGTTTTTGTCTTCATGGAGAAAACAGCCAAAAAATGAATTTAAATACAATTTCTGACCTGAAACTGTATTTAAATGATTCACATATGATAGTTTCACTTATGTCTCAGAAGATAACTAATGAAGCTGAAGGTTTCATTTAGGTGTATCTTAATTTTGTTAGCATAAGACCAATATCAATGATGTATGAGAGGAGTATGAAGGAAGTCTGAGTATGAGCCTGAAGATAATACATGAGATACACTGAACCATCATCAGTGACTGACATTTGCTGCAGCTAATTCTGGACTGTAAAATGCCTGATGGATGAGAAGGCAAGAGTAAAAATAAGATCCTCAAGGGCTCATTGAAGGTCACTGATATAATATTTTTTTTCTATTATACCATCTTAGCCAGTGTGTTTTTTCTTTATGATATGTTGAATTAAACAAGATAAGCCAGTAATGTTTGTGTTTAAGCAGGAGCTAAATTGTGACCTTTAACATCATCAATCCATCCTCTTCCTCTTTCAGGTTCTCAGTTTCTTCTTACACTGAATGCACCTTGTTTTTTATATTATATCTCACCATCAGACTAAGGCTACTTGTTTTTAATATTTGTGACTTTCTCCGGATTTCCTTCAGTACCGAGGAAAAAAACAACAAAGAAAATCTTTGGCAGCATGTTTGTTACAGGCTTCCTTGTTGGCTTTTTGTTGGGGTTAAACATTGATACAGGTACAAACATAACGAATTACACAATATAAATACAACTTGTCATACAATACAATAATTATCAATACCCAAAATGAAATGTGCATCAAAACACTGCTTATCCCCAACAGCATGTGACATTTATCTCTATAACATCTTGCATGGGAACACTACGACTATAAAAGTTAGATCCCTAGTTGCACGTTCAATGACTGTTTATCGATTCAGGGGCTGCATCCTTCGAAGGACTCGGCCTTTGTGGCCTTTGAAGGTTGGTTGACACAAGGTTTTACCAGATGTTTTACCCTTACATCATGATTTCTGCTGTCCAGGCCCCGCGAAAGTTACGATCTACGCCACGTGATGGCGCCATTTTCTTGCTTTCTTTCTTATTTTTCAGACGTGGAATGAATCTTGGGATAAGGGAGGCCACAAAGTATAGTAGCGGTGCATCCTCCTAAAAGAGGGAAAAGAAGGCTGCATTTATGGGCTGCCTTTGGAGGAGCCTTCGAATTAGAACAGCATTCGCGCGGCATTGTGACATAATTGGCCCTCGAATGCGTCCTTCGAAGGATGCAGCCCCTGAATTGGGACACAACCTATGAGGACAGATTAGCTCTGGCAGCTAGCATTAGTTAGTCCCTCTTATTTTCTGATATAAACACAAAAACATGGCACCACAAATTAAATCTAACCTATACAGTATTTGGCTTTATCCCACCTGCAAATTCAGCAAAAAGCAACAGTCTTAGATTAATACAGGGTTCCTTCTGGCTAATATCTTTACTGTTGTAAGTTCAGACTGAGCTCACGACACCCAGATGAACATAGTGAAGCTGCTACTGCCATCTACTGGCACAAAATGGTCATTGCTCTTCAGTTACTTCAGCTGGAAGCATTTGAGTTTCCACAGTTTTACAAGTTAAACTAATCGCCTTTTAAAAATAATCTGACTAAATGAAATAAAAATCCTGACTTTATAATGAGCTTCCATGTCGTGTGCTGATGGTGTGATGTGTTTTTCATGCACAGCTGATGTTTACGATTCATTTGCCTGCTGTTCGTTCCATATCTCTCTGGTTTGTGTTACTGAGATGAGACTGGAGACGTTCCTCCTGCAGGTAAGATAAAGTTTCTCAGATCAGTTTCGGCATCAGATGTTCATCACCAGCTGAGGAGAGGCATGAATGAACCTATAAAAATATAAAATAACATTGCAGAAAGAAATTGTGACTTTTTTAAAATATATATATATATATTTTTGTGAAAAAATGTTGGCTTGTAGGTTTTACCATCCACCATCCACCATATACATTTATAAGGAAGCAAATGTGCAAATTTAGACATTCATAATGGATTTGTCACAGTATAGCAGTATAGGTCTATTGATATTTTCCATGGTGGTAATCTGAATGTGCCTTTATTATCATTACCATTTGTTTGTTGGTTGGATTGTCAGCAGCATTACACAAAAACTACTGAAAGTATTTGCATGAAACTTGGATGGAGGATGGGTCTCGGCCTAGAACTGACAGGAAATAATGCACAGACCTTGATGGACAGATTTGGGCATATTTATGTGTCTGGTATCTATAAGTGAGTACAATGTGTTGCTAGTCAAAGGGATCGTTGGGGCCTTAGTGGAGGTCTTTTTAATGAATGTTCACAAATACATCTCTGCTGCTAAAAACGTCTTCCGTGGAGAAATCTGTTATGAGAGAGCAAACACTGGCTGAAGACCACAACGTTCAGAAGATCCCTGTCTGGTACAACACACATTGTTCCCAATGACGTGTGGATATTTCACATGCAATGGCATGAAACAGCCACGAGGGGGATGTAGTTAATCATATTCCCCTGCTGTGGATTCATTAAGGTGGTGTGCAGCTGCTTTCTTTCTTTCAAAAATATATTTTAAAAAAAATGAGATTAAATTAATTCATGTATTAAAACAATGTTGGCTTCATGTTCTTATTTTTGATGCATCTGACATCATATATAGTGATCGTGTTATCATACTGAAGGCAGGAGACGCTACTGTGTGCCTCATGTGAAAAACAAGGCTGTTGACAGACAGGCAGGTAACCTACCTGTGTGGGTGGATGAGAGAGAGAGAGAGAGATGACATCACCACGCAGGGCAGCCAGTCCAGAAACCAAAGCTGCTCCCGACTGAAACTGTTGATCATATTAAACCATTTAACGAGCATAACCTGGCTCTGATGTCAGTCATACCTGGAAGGACACTCCTCAGCTTTTATGTGGACGGATGCAACTGTTAGATGACAAACTCTGTAGCAGACTGTGAGCAGTAAGGTTTAATTTGTATCACAGCATGGCCGTAATTATCATTTATACTGAGGGGGACACATCCCAATATTCAGATTTCCCTCCAGGGTGGGGGGGGTGGAGGGGCAGGTCTGGCCCCTATAATGTTGACTCCATGGTTACGGCCTTGTATCACAGCACCTGGAGGTGGTGGCGAGTATTTAAGAATCAAAATAAGCAGATTTAGCTTAATGTAATATTTCATTTCTTGGAAAGAAAAAGATTAATGTCAAAAGTTAAATGTCCTTCTCACTCTGGCTTCATCAGGTGAAGTGAGCTGACCCTCTCCGGCCAGGTGCGTGATGACGTAGCTCCATCAGAGAGCTCGCTGAGTGGTGGCGTTGGTCTGAGCAGCGACACCGGAGAGGACACCGAGCAGAGAGAGGCAGGAGGAGACACCGGACAGAGAGAGGCAGGAGGAGACACCGAGCAGAGAGAGGCAGGAGGAGACACCGAGCAGAGAGAGGCAGGAGGAGACACAGGACAGAGAGAGGCAGGAGGAGACACAGGACAGAGAGAGGCAGGAGGAGACACCGAGCAGAGAGAGGCAGGAGGAGACACCGAACAGAGAGAGGCAGGAGGAGACACCGGACAGAGAGAGGCAGGAGGAGACACTGGACAGAGAGAGGCAGGAGGAGACACAGGACAGAGAGAGGCAGGAGGAGACACCGAGCAGAGAGAGGCAGGAGGAGACACCGAGCAGAGAGAGGCAGGAGGAGACACCGGACAGAGAGAGGCAGGAGGAGACACCGGACAGAGAGAGGAGGAGGAGACACCGGACAGAGAGAGGAGGAGGAGACACAGGACAGAGAGAGGAGGAGGAGACACCGGACAGAGAGAGGAGGAGGAGACACCGAACAGAGAGAGGCAGGAGGAGACACCGGACAGAGAGAGGAGGAGGAGACACCGAACAGAGAGAGGCAGGAGGAGACACAGGACAGAGAGAGGAGGAGGAGACACAGGACAGAGAGAGGAGGAGGAGACACAGGACAGAGAGAGGCAGGAGGAGACACAGGACAGAGAGAGGCAGGAGGAGACACAGGACAGAGAGAGGAGGAGGAGACACAGGACAGAGAGAGGCAGGAGGAGACACAGGACAGAGAGAGGAGGAGGAGACACAGGACAGAGAGAGGCAGGAGGAGACACAGGACAGAGAGAGGCAGGAGGAGACATCAGACAGAGAGAGGCAGGAGGAGACACAGGACAGAGAGAGGCAGGAGGAGACACAGGACAGAGAGAGGAGGAGGAGACACAGGCCGGACAGCGACAAGGTGAGTAACACCTGCTTCACCCACGGGAACAATGTGGAGTCATATTTTGTAGTTTAATTAGGTGACCCTGTTAACGTCACTTTTATCCAAAAAGTCAATATGTAAGTTGAAAGCTGAGGTGTTTTTTTTGTTGGTATGCAAGGCTTTATCAGTCTACACTAATGAAAAACAACAACTACTTTTTGTTTGAAAGCACAAAATCCTGTTTATTCCAAGTCACACTTACTGCCACACATTCCCTGAGAGCATCTGTGTTTTTAACTTGTTGTTTTTTTTAAATTTTTTTAAATTATTTGTGCTGTTGTTACAATATCGAAATGTAAAGCTAAACTAATCTATCACAAGATAAGATTAAATTAAAGATAAATGACAAGGGCAGAAAGAGAAAGAGAGAGGACAGTTTGAACATTTGGCTAAATGTGGAGTGAAATAAATTATAAAAAAGAGTGAGTGGAGGAAAGGTATATATACAGTATATGTCCACGTATATGAGAGGAAGAGACAGAGACAGAGAGAGAGAGAGAGTGAGAGTGTGTGTGTGTGTGTGTGTGTGTGTGTGTGTGTGTGTGTGTGTGTGTGTGTGTGTGTGTGTGTGTGTGTGTGTGTGTGTGTGTGTGTGTGTGTGTGTGTGAGGCAGGGGGTGGGGTGGTATTGACGTTTGGTCGTGCTTCAGTCAGTGCTGAATAGAGCAGATGCTTTGATTTCCCCTCGAGACCCTGCTGATACTAAAGCTCTGCCTCTGGTCACTGATGTATGGGCTGCTGTAGCAGTAGCAAGTGTACACACATACACACACACACATACACACACTCTACTTCACCTCTTCTTCTTCCTCTTTTTCTTTTTCTTCTTCTTCTTCTTTATACCATGTCCTCCTGTCCTCTCTCACTTCCTGCAGTCAACTGAACAGCTGCTGTCTGCTAGAGAGGAAAGAAGGAAAGGCACTCAAGTCTACTCAGAGTAAAAACAATGTGCTGTGTGTGTGTGTGTGTGTGTGTGTGTAGGAGCGCACGTGTGTGTGTGTGTGTGCGTGCGTGTGCGCATGTGTGTGTGTCGCTGTCATGTTGATGCTTCTTGGTGCACATTTTGCCAAAAAGGGACATGGAGCACACCATCCATGCATAATTCACTATCCACCAGAAAGCCTGTGTCATGACACTGAGGCTGATATAATGAGTGCAGTCAGACTGAAGCACGTCCATCCTGAAGAGTTATGACAGGCTGTGAAATCAGACGACTGTTGGCAGCGTCACACTAAACTGTATATTTAATATAATCAGCGTTCTTTACAGAAGTTACTATGCTGTATAATGAGCTGTATAAGAGGGAGCATTGATATCCGTCACACTGCCGTGGTTTAAATGAGTTTTTCCGAACTCCAAACTATACAGCTATGTCCTAATTACAAACTAGATGCTACAATAATGATCGCCAAGTTGTTTTGGCAGGTGGTGTACATGAACTCCACCTAACGTTATGTGTAAAGGAAATGACTTGTGTGCCAGCAGACGTCCATAATACCCACTGCCAGTTTCAACTGCGGAAGCTTAAAAAAAAACAAAAAAAAAACAAACAGAAAAGCAAAAGATTTAATAATTTATTTTTGGGTTTTCAAGATGTTCCTGGAGCTGTCTCACCACTGCCTGCAATGTGTTTGAATTTTGCCAGCAGCAAACAGCTGCTTTCATTTCACCCTCATGCTGACGGTGAGCCGGGTGAAGTTTTGTCCTCCTTTGTCCTCCTGAACGACTGAAGTAGATTGAGACTTAAAACTGGCAAAAAAAACAACTGAAAGAAAAGATAGAACGGCTCCATGTAGCTCGCCCTGCTTAATTCGTGTCACTGGAAGCCCAAACATCCCATTTACACGCTGTAGTTGCTGAAAGCTAGAAGGATTCAGGTGCACCCAGTCTGAAGCGGGTGCGTGAGCTGGACTGCACATCGAGGGTGTAAAAACTTGCTTTCAAATCAATCCGGGATCTCGATTTTTCTGCGGTCTTGGACTACGCCAGATAATGATAATGACTTAATTTTCATTTTGGGTGAAGTGTTCCTTTAATGCCTCTGTTCACACAGTCAGAGAAATAACAAGTGTGCATCCTGCTTACAATTTAGCTATAAAATCCTAGCGCGCCACAGATCATCCCTCCTGCTGGGCTGCTGACAGCGCTGTCAGCTGAGCAGGAGGTTCTACCAGGGCCTGCTTCAGCGTAACTTTACTGGTGTTCACTGACAGTATTGGAGCAGAGAGAGTCGAAGCACAGAAAACCAAAACTCAACAATCTTACCAGGTTTATCTTGTCCTCAGTTTCCATACCTCACTTTGAGACAGCTTGAGACAGCTAAAGCAAAAAGGGAGGTGCAGCGACTCGTGGAAACGCGAGCCAAAAGCACATACAGTGATGGAGTCATGCTGTGTTTTCTGCAAGCACACAGATTAATGTTTAGTTTAGTGTGTTGTGAGGTGAACGATATGAAGTTCGTCCACAGTTCGGTGCTGAAGGAAAGCGTAAAGTTCAGCTCAAGGGGAGCATAAATGTGCTGAGTGAAGAATTGGAAGTTTGTGCCTGAGGGAGTGGCTGCACAATGAATGAGTCTCATTACTCTGCTTCCTTATACGGGCTGGAAGAGAACGATTAACAGCAGCTGATCCCAAAAGTCTTAAGAGGTGGACAGTGTGTAATGTGTGTGTGTGTCTCAGAGGCAACATTAGACTTGGCTTTTAAAATGCCTGTCTTTAATTGACCCAGGCTTGACTCAAACATTAAGCACTTGTGTGGACATTTGCGGTCTGTGTGTGTGTGTGTGTGTGTGTGTGTGTGTGTGTGTGTGTGTGTGCACCTGTGTGCACCTGTGTGTTCATGTCTCCGTGCGGCTGGAACCAGATTTCTCTTCAGTTTATCTTTCTCAGGATGGACAATTGTTTCTGTCTCCCGGCGCGCTGGTCCGTCTATCTCTGTCCGTCTGCTTGGCTGGTAAACAGGCAGGAATATTTTCCACTGTTGAAAGCGAGCAGTTATAAACAGTGACTGAGCTCAGAGCGGAGATACAGGGTCTCGATGATAAGCTCATCTCTGGACTCCAGCCAGGTTTTCTCAGTAATTCTGTATCTTGTGACAAAAATGCAATTTGGAAGTCGTGGATGAAATTGTCCTCATTAAGGACTCAACAATGGAAAAAGAAACCTGAGCCCGTATGTAAGACTATATCTATTTTTCTTTCCATAAATATATTACATGTCATGCAAAAAAAAAAAGGTAATTGAGCAATTCAATTTGAGTAACAACTAATTCTAGGTATCTAGGTACAGAACTACCATTAGTGGTTTGGCAAGCTAATCGTCGTCCTGTAAATTCAATCCCTGGACAGGAACCATTTTTTACCAGCCGCCGTGGGGAAAGAAAAGGTTGCTGCACTCACGCAGCCCCTAACTGTGCAGCACTTACAGAGGCGGGTTGAGGGATTAGTTGGGCTTATATCAGTCTGGTGGGGTCAGACTGATTAGACGGCCGGCAGACAAAATACTCTCCCCGATATAAACAACCTTTACACGTGTTTGTCTCGTCTACCTGTAGATAAGTGTGTGTGTGTTCACCTGTGAGTGAAAGTTGTGTGTGTGTGTGTGTGTGTGTGTGTGCCCTCATGCTCTATGTTATTTTGCACTGGCATGTTTTGCATCAGTCTGACTGAGGCAGACAGGAAACCGGTTTCCACTCTTTTGTTTTTCTGCTCAACGAAACGGCCTTCCCAAGGCATTTTAAATCGGCGCGCTTTGTTTGTTGTGACCTCGACGGAATCGTCCTGTTTGTAAGATAAAACACACACTTCAGATCATTTTAAACCATGAAATCCTCTCCACGAGTCGTTCCATTATAATGTTTTCATTTAGAATTAATGTTATTCAGAGCACAGCTGTTGACCTGAAACACGAGTTACACATGATTGTGTCACATCAGGTTGTATGTGTGTGTGTGTGTGTGTGTGTGTGTGTGTGTGTGTGTGTGTGTGTGTATGTGGGCAGCTGGCAGAATAAAGGGCGAGTGTCCCCCTTTTTTATTCACACGGAAGATGCATTAAATGTCATTTACGGGGGGGCCAGATTATCATCCCATTAAGGGGCGGGGCTTGTGTGTTTGGCCCAGGGGGCTGGTCCGCTAAGCTTCGATCATTAAGAGAGGTGAGCATATGGGGACTGGAATAGACAGAACAAAGGAGTGGCAGGGTGTCTGAGGTTTCGTACTATAGCACACTCTCTATTGTTAGTGTTTGATATCATTATCCTGTGGCCCACAAATCTCCATTGTTCTCTCTGTTACAGATTTTGGCCACTGGCCATTTTTTAACAACACAAGCAATTGATCAAATGGTGAAACACACTGGCGGGACCACAGGGAAGACACATAGCTAGAAATGATATCTTCTTGTGACCGATACTCGTCACTCTTTTCACATGGGAATGGGACATCGAGACATGACCTGTGTGCAGTTCACAGTCATTTATGCGATTTTTATTCAGTTCATTGATCGAATCAACCTTTTGGTTTGATTCGGGATTCACAGTAGTTTACTTCCTGCGTTCAATATAACTGGCTTTGTCTGAAATCACTCACTACCCACTGGTAGTGGTATGGTATCCCATAATGCACGGTGACAAGTGGTGTACCATGGATGGTCACCAGCCAAGCATCTTATATTATCAGTGTCTTTTTTTTTCCCATTGACCGATGAGCTCATATCTACAGAAGTACTCTGTACAGGTCTCCCTTGGTAGGAAGCTGTGAACGAGTGGCTGATTTCAGACACAACCACTGACTTAAACTTCTCTCTGTCTCTCTCTCTTTCTGTCTCCTGCTCAGTCTCCCCACACCTGATTTCCTGTTGTTCTCCGTTTACCTTGGATACCCCTGACCTCAGGCACATTAAAGTCAGATCATATGTAGAAAAAAAAGGGGTGGGGGGAGGATGTTGGTCATTGTGGTCGGATACGCAGTGGCAGGATACAATGTGCTGTGTGAACAAGGGTTAACTCGCTGCAGTGTGCTGTGTTTTTAATGACATAAACCACAGAGACGGTTGGTATGAACTGGGGCAGACAGGACTGAGAAAGACTAACCAGGTCTCACTCATTAGCCGCAGCTATAAAGAAGCTTTTAGTCCTTTTTTTTTTACAACAGGAATGAGCAGCCATCTGTGTGATAGCTTCAAGTAAACACTGTGCCTTATGTAATTACATTTGCTGGAATATTTAAGTTAGCTCTGACCCCATCGAGACCCCTCGGCTCTGCAGGGGAAACAGGGTTAATGACTCCGACGTCTCTGCTCCTCCCAGGATCTGCTCCGCTATTGTTCAACCTTTCTGGGCTGGAGAGGTGTTCACCGTCTGAGCAAGGTACACGGTGGGAATGTTCATTTGCAGGGTAATGCAGAACATCCTGCGTTTGTGTGAGTATTCAGTCTGCTGATACCGCACATCCATCGTGATGTTATCTTCATAAAAGGTTTAATGTCATATTCAGCGTGATTATTGCAGAGGTCAGATGTTAGTGAGCTTCCTCCCTCGTCTGGCCCTGCGTGCACCTTCTCACTCACCACCTTCTTTTTTTAATTATCCTCTCAAACTCCTGCCCTCTGACTCATCTTTGATATTTGATGCTGCTTCGCGGAAAATTTGTGTTTTGACTGTGAACTCTTCACTTGGCGAGAGGTACTTTGTGCATGTGGTCAGGGCCAAGACAGAAATGGGGTAAGCGTTTGATTGAGCCACTACTATATCAGTCTCAGTCCAAAAGTAATATTGATCCGTCCGGGCTAGAAAAGGGGGAATGGAGGAGAGCCAGTGAAGAAGTGCAGCGGGAGAAGAACCGTCAGCCGACGTAAATAATGAGGAAACTGAATGAGACGAAGATGATGGTGCTGCATTTAGGCGCTAGATTACTTCCATACACTAAACTCAAATGAACAGTCATTGAGTCAGAGATGAGTTACTGGCTTGACTGGACCAAACTGCGACTTGTGGATTAACTTTAATAATCAGGTCAAAGATTTCTGGAAAGAGAAACTGCGACTGATGTTTGGAACGTCAAGAACCACAAGCCGAGTGCCAAATAGTTATACTACATTTTGGGGTGAAGGGAGAGGATATTTACACTCTTTATCCTATATCATAATATTCAGTAGATTTTTATGAAAACAGCTAAAAGAAGAAGAAAATCCTTGCAATGGCTCTTCCAAAAATGCGCGTTAGTCCTATAGTCGGGGCATCAGTGCTGCAGCAGTGAAACAACAACATTACATCGCTTGTATCCGGTCACCATCACCCCGATGTATCACTTAAAGGTAACCTTTAATTGAAGCCTTTGGGATGAGCTGTCGGGTCATGATCTGGTTACGGCCAGCTCCCCCTTAATGAAGCGGCCTGCAGCTCTGAGTCCATGTTCCCAAAATATCCGGATGAAAGATAAACCGTGCCCTCTCCCCTCCCTCCCCTCCCTCCCCTTGTCATTTTCTCTGTGTGCAGTGCTCCCACACTCTTTTCCTTAATCCCCTTCAGCCCCCCTTTTTTTTCCTCTCCCTTCATTTCTGAGTGTTGTCTCCTCCCATCTCCCTAATCTCCCCCCTTCATATCATCTCCTCCATTTCTCCTCCTCTTCTGTGTTCCGCTCACTCCACCCATGGATGACTCCCCTCCTCTTTCTCCTCCCTCTCTCCTCCCAGCCTCGAGCTCTGCCCCGTTCTTCTCCTCTCGCCTCCCTCCCCGTCTCTCCCCTCCTCCACCTTTCCCCTCCCCTCTGTCATTAGCCTGGTATATAAGAGCATTGCATCCCTCTCCACCTCTCTCACACACACACAGTGTGTTTGCTGGGAAAGGGGATAGTCCAGGGGAAACCAGGGATTTACATTGTCTACCTGCCTGTGAAGGAAGTGTTTTCCTCTCTGGAATTTCCATCAAAGAGGTACAGCTTTCCTTTGACATTATAATAGCACTGAATGGTAAAAGAAAATGTGCTGCACTTAATGCTCGTGTAATTGTCTTCTGGTGAAGATTTCCTGGGGTTAATTGTAAGTCTTTAACGCTGCTGAGCAGCTGAAGCACACAAATTACATTTTATTTTGCATGTCTGTGTTTATATTTGCACCTGTTCATGAGTGTGCATCCACCTGTATATGAAGTTATGACTGTTTCCTACAGTTTTTGATCATGAAGGATCATTTTGAATATCAGTCAATAGGATAACAGATGGTGCCTGTTTGCCCCAGGTGGGTGTAACTTTAAAGGGTCTCTATGTAGTCCAAAAAATCAGAGTTTTAATATTAACAATGTGAATGAGGTAATAATACAAACTCAGAGATATTTATTTTTTTCAATTACTGAGTAAACAAGCTGCTCTCAGAGGGAATTAAGGTCCTCAGAACACTGTTTGAAGCTAGAAAAGTGGCAGGGTCCGCCAAATATAAACAAAGTGGATCAGTAAGTAAGGTCAGTTTAAGAGTTTGTTTTAGTTTCTTCAGGCATAAAAAAGAAAAATAAGTCAAGGAAAATCGTTCTCTTGTGATTAAATGTTCTTACCCTAAAACCACACTGTGAACCATTGTGCTTTAATTTTTTCCAATTTTGATTCTCCTCCCTTTACGTTCTGTCCTCTCTTGCCCCCCCTTTTGTACATTAATATCTAAATCTAAATCTTCCTCTACGCTTCCTCTTGTCTTGTATGCGATCATGCAGTGACAAATATAATGTTTTTCTCTTTCATATTTTCCCCTCAGATCTTGGAACGACATCACTAAGAGATCGCTGTGGCACTTCTGACGAAAGTTAATACCGTCATCAGAAAAAACCCCCAAACACCTGCGACGTCATTGATATCATCCGATCCGCGACACGCATCATCGAGGAGACCATGAGCAGCAACTACAGCGTCACTCTCTCAGGCCCCGCCCCCTGGGGCTTCAGGCTGCAGGGAGGGAAGGACTTCGCCATGCCCCTCACCATCTCCAGGGTGAGACTGATACACACACACACACAAATTCAGAAACACTTTATTTATTGTCTGTCTATCCTGAGCGAGGGGTGCAGAGGGACTTTGGGGGTATTGTGTGCTGTACAGTAAGATCCCTTGAGGCAAGTTGTGATTTGTGATATTGGGCTAAATATATAAAAGAAAAAAAAACGCATGATGATAGATCCACTCAAACACACTTTTTTTTAGTTTAATCTATTATGCACTTAAAGCACATGTTCATGCGTTATTATACAGCCATCCATCATGAGTAGAATGGCGTCCCCATGATGCCATATGGTGGACAAATGATTAAAAAGATGAAAACTGATTTCCACGCTCACTTCCTTCCCCTCTCTCCCTCATCCACCTCTCCATCTTTTCACCACCTCGCTGCTTTTCTCTCCTCGACTCAACCCCCACCACCACCACCACGACCGCCGCCGCCACACTTTGCGATAGCTCAACTGAATCATGGGCCATCTGTCATGTATTGACCGCACAGGAAACCTTTTTCTCGCTCTCTGTGCATTCCACTTCACTGTCTGTGGCGGCAATCAAAGATCTGGCTCACAAATCTTGGCTCCAGTCCCTCAGCTTGAACAAGTAACTTGATGGTCCCTTGGTTTCAGTGCCTTTCAGCATCTACTCTGAGCAGTGCCCTCCCAGTCTGCTGCTCATTCGCACATTTGAGTTCACACAAGCTCAGAACGTTTCCCTCATCGCCGGAGTATAAATAATTTTTCGAGTTTTGTCGAGCTTCTGTTCCCGTCTGCTGGTACAGAGCGGCTTCGCTGGCACACAAAATACAGCGACACATACGCGAATGCGGCACACACACATGCACAAATCACTAACACTGGCAGCGTGCAGAATAACGGCAACATGAGACTGATGATGAATGGCATGCCAGGTCCCGTGCCAATCCCCCCTCGGGGCCGCTTTGGGTTGCCATGTTTGTGTTATTACTTTGGATGTGATACTTTTCCCACTAACTGAAGCCATGTGAATGTTTAAACCACAGTTGTGTGTTTGTATGTGTGTGTGTGTATGTGTTTGTGCGTGGAAAATGATGGAGGATGCTATCTGAGGATCCGAGGGAGAAAAAATGACAGACGGAAGACAGAAATAGAAACAGAAAGCGAGACGAGCTAAAATTGTATGAAAGCAAACTCGTGTTGACGCTGTCACATCTGAAACAACAAACCATCAGAGATATATTCTGCATATTAGAAGAAATTACACCCACACAAAAAGAAGACTGATCAGTGTTAGTAATTGGGAATGCTGGTCAGAGAAGGTTTTCTTATTCCCAGAGAAGTTGGCAGTAACTAAACTATAATTGTCTCAACAGCCCACTCTGACCTTTACTGCAGTGTCACAACGACAGTTATATGGTTTGAGGTTTCAAGATGTTGGACGGAGCGCGGCTGAGTACTGGTGCAGTCTTGGGTGCCAACGGTAAATGTTTGTTCGGTCTGCTTAAAACCATGAAGTGTGCAGTAAGTGGATAATATGACGTTGTATGGTTTTGGGTGTATTTCAGAGTACGGTCAGGGCACATCTAAACATTTAACTCCAGAGAGTGAGTTGGGTTTTTTTTTTCCCCAATAAATCGTTTAAAGATGAAGAAAAATCTTTTACTTTTAACAGTTTGCTGATATGTAAAAACAACAACAGATGTAAAAACAAAAACTTCAGCCAACAAAACCAACATTTTTTTTTTAATCATCTGGCTAATGTCAACAAACAGGTATCTGCATAATTCTTGGCATTTTTGTGTTTGAACCCGAGCCGAGCCCAACCTGAACTCCACAGGGCTTCTGTTTTTTCATGCCTCAAGCCAGATGCAGTGATATAAACTGAAGATTTAAGTTTATGTTACGCTGTCAGTCCCACATATGCTGTTCATACTGTATAGCCCTTACAACAACAGTGGAGCCATCATTTAATATCACCAATCACTTGTTTTTCCTTTATATTGTATTCTCACAAAAATAATTTGTCGATGATGTGTCGAAACCCGGGCACCATTTCAAATTTTTTGTCATAATGTGACCTGGCCTGTCAGTTCCCAACAGGTCCCAATGGGTCCCGACTGGTTCCGGTTGGGTATTCATGCTCTAGTCGGTAAGGTTAGTATTGTTCAGTCACGTTGGCGCGTGGCTTTGTTTGCATGCAGAAAACAAACAGTCGGTGTGAAGAGCAAAAGAGGCAGAACATAGAACGCAAAACGCAATCTTGGAACCCATTGGAATTGGCTTTTACTCACTTTTTATAGTAAAACATTTATTTTTTGTGTGAAACAATCTGGTCACAGATCTTCATTCTGGCATTGTGAGCTGCTAATTGGACTGTAAACAATGACCAGCACATAGAAACGGAAGTCTTGGCTCGGATATTATTAATCCGGACATCCAACGGCTGCACAAGAAGTCCTGTGAAACACTGACCGCTGCCCCCAGAGGGGAAAATGTTGTCGGATAACAATTGATTCGTTTTGAGATTGTCAGATTGCCAACCGATGTCCCGCTGGTTCACAGTTCCAAATATCATATTTAAAGTCTTAAAACCTCTGTAGATGTAGATGTAGCAGAGGGCGGTGAGAGGAGGAGAGCGAGAGTATGTGATGGATGTACAGTGAGGTGATATTGATACGCGAGGCATGGGAATGAATCTACACACACTGACGACAGCCAGTCTATGTGACACCAACATATAGTGTCACTCAACAGGTTGTTTATCTATATCAGCCTCTCTGCTCCCCTCATTCTTATCATACCTTCATCCTGTTTGTTTTTCTCCCTCTCTCTGTTTCTATGTTTTCTATTTCGTTTGTCTGTGGCGGTTCCATCTTATGTAAGACGTGACTCATTCCTCCAAAAAAGACAAAAAAAAAACTAAACTAAAAAGCAATATATTCAGTCCAGATACAAGAATCAAACCAAACCCTAATCTTATCCGACCTATTAAACCCAGTTTATGGTGACGAAGGGCAGCGCTTCTGACCGCTAATCACACACAAGTACACACACACATGCTCACACACATCAGGAACACACACACACGCACACAGATTGCTCCCTGCCAGTCTAACCATAGAGTTGGTTCTAAGAAGGAACCACAAAATAGGGGTTATTAGAGAACGCGGCACCACTGCCAAACCACACTCGCCCTAAGAGCAGCTGTTGCTAAGCTCTACATGTACTATGTGAACATAATGTGCGTTTCTTTTATGTCGTAGTCACGATATATTCCCATCGTACCGGTACGACATCGCAGGGCAGACGAGATGTAACCGTATACGACCTGAGCTACCCGCCCAGTGACCGCTGCCTTCGCAAAGTGAATCCTCCACTAGATTTCGTTTTGTTTTTAATAGTGCAGTTTTGTAACGAGCCAAGATTGTCTGAGCTGCCAATGAATCGTTTTACTGCGGCATTCCAGTTTGACATGGTGCCGACAGAAGAAAGGAGAAGTTTGGGCAGAAGCCGACAGTCGGGTTCAGATCGAGGGTTGTACGCGTGAAAGAATTCAGGTGGGAGCTCAGGTAAGGGCACAAGTGGCAGAGGGTAATCGAAGTGTGAGCTGTAATCGTTTAGCCACACGTTTGTCTTTATAAGCGCAAGACCACCTGAATATGTTTCCTTTAAACGGAGCCATTCAGTGTCTGTGCTGCTGAAAAGATTTAGTAGAAAATGGCCCGCAGAAGAGCCCCAGTTACCGTTAATCCTCATTAAAGCCATTTATTGTGAAATCCATTAACTTGTTTTACGGATCAAAGGGCTTTCAAGAACAAGGTCCTTTATGTGGAGAGACAGAAAATAGCCGCCTGCACTATTCCAAGACAAATTTACAACACAGTGAATCAATATTTAAACCTTTTCTGCGGGCAGTCCATTTACAGGATCCGCTGCTAAAATAATTTAAGGGAAGGCAGCCCGGGGGAGCATGTGCATTATGCTGCCGAGAATAGACGCATCGTGTCACAGGTCAGCTCCCGTGGCCGCGACCGCTCATGGCAAACTGGCCTCGGATCTGTACTGCCGTTTTACGAGCTCCTGGGTCCAGGCTAAATATTGACCAGAGTGCATCTTGGGTATTTCAGAGACACTGGCTACAAAGAGCATAGACCATAGACGTCATTAAAGGATGGGAATCCATTTGGTTCCTTATTTTAAACAGGACATCTAAATCATGATGCAATATTATAGATGAAGATAGATCGTCATTGGTCCATCAGGTTAAACTGACTTGCCCCCAAGAACATAAACTATGTAAAGTTGTTTAACCACCTTTACCAGGTTTAACATTAAAGTGATGTACATATGATCTCATCAGTTAATATGATGATCAGCATATATCTGCTAGCTGAAGCTGTGGGGCTAACATGGCTGGTGGGCCAGGGCTAGCACATTAGCATGCTAACGTACAGACTTCTCTGCAACACAATATAAAGATGTATTATTGACATAAACATTGTTGTTTTTTCATAATGAACATTCTAGCTATATCTTACAAATTCCTTCAGGTACATGTTGATGCTAATACATTTGAACCTCTACTCCCCTTCTTGAATTTATAGATACTTTCTCAGATGTTCTACGCCAATGTGTCTGAGTGTCATCGCTGAGTAAATCCGTCCTCTAGAGGCTCTTTACAGACAAAGATAAAAACAGGTTTTTAAGAATCGGTAATCACGCGTGATGAGGTTTGTGTTGTGACTACAGCAAGAGCGGACAGCTAATCTATATTAAAACCTTTTCATGGAAGAATGCAGTTCCTGGAACGGTATCAGCGATCGGCTGCCTGCTGCCTCCCCACAGACGCTTTTCAACAGGCGATGATAACAACTGGACATCAGCGATGGCTCTATTTAAAAGACCGTACCGTTTCAGACATGGTCTCCATCTGTCTGGCCTATCTATCACATTATGCACCGCGTATTAAACCTGCGTCTTTGTGCCGTAACCTTTTCATACTAGACTACCAGAGCCAGCTGACAGCTCTTCCATATAACTTAATAATACTTATATTTATCTTAATCAGACAAGTCCCATGCTTCCCTCTGACTATCTTTTCTATCTTAGAGAAACAGCCGCAGAGCCAGAACCAACAACTTACCATTTCCTCTACCACAAATCAATCCGTCAGTGCTGATGTGTGTGTGTGCGCCTGTCGGGCCAGACTTGTTGTATTTGGACGATGTAACAGACTGGACTTTTCTGCATTAACGGCACTCGACAATTTATCTTACAGTCCCGGAAATTTGTGAGATTTGCCGTTGCATGTAAAGATCTGGAGCTCAGTCCTCATGTTTTTTTGTTTTTTTTTGTGATGTTGCTATTTTTGTTACCTTTAGTTATTTCTAAGCACTGGTGAGGCCGGTTTGCACCATCATGCCAGTGATGGATTGAGAGCAAAGAGGGGGGATTATTTTTTGGAAATATTCTCATCCCTCCATATTGTCTGTTGACACTTATGTGTTCCTACTGGTGACCTCACTGAGGCATTCCTGTCTTCACCGGTAATGGACTGACTAATCCCTTGTTAAAAGCCATCACATGCCAATACAGGAAGCTTGCTGAAATGAAAATCACACCTCAAGTACTGTAAACAATCAACACCTTTAGTTTTTTTTAAATATCGCTTGAGGATTTCGTCAACGGAAGGACACAAAAGACACAATCCTGAAAAGGCCATGACAAGCAACATTCCTGCTTCTTAATTCGAGGATTTGAGGTAAACTGGAACAAACTGAATTATTTGAGACCAGAAAAGCTTTTTACAACCCTGGCAGAGAAGCTCGGCCAGGTCATAACATTGCACTGCACTGAAATCACGACGAAGAGTCCTGAATACCCTATTGTTTGATGCAGCTGTAATGTTTTTTCCACAGTAGCTGCTAATTTCCGCGGTGTATCCTCTGCCTCCCTCCCAGGATACCGGCTCCATGGCTGGTATTTATTCATGAGTATTGGTTGACTACAGATACTGAGGAGAAATTAACCTTGTGGCGTAACGGCTTCAGCTATCGTCTTTCCTCTTTGGCTTTTTAGTATTTGCTCTTGATGCTTTGTTTTGACATTGTACAGTGGACTTGGGATCTTGAATTCTCATGATAATAATATCTAGATGCTCCGTCCTCTGACTAATTCAGAGGTGGTTCTGTGTAACAGACCATCTGGTGCATAAATCAATGTGAGTAAAAACAACGATAAGTAAGGAAGTAAGAAATTAGGTTTTCTTTCCAAATATGCTGTTTTAAGGTCCTGATCAACTCATATCTGTGACCAGAAACCCCTTGATTGGAATAAACATTCAAGTCTCTTGATGCCTTTCGAACACTCTGAGCTGCAAACCACGCTGAATATTAATACCCACATCATCTCCTCAGAACAGAGGAAAATAAAAGTCATTTTGCTGTATTTCAGGCCAGGTTTCTCCTCTCAGATGTCGACTACAGCGACCCAATTAGAGCACATTATAAACCGGGTTAAACACGATACAACCTGTAATTTAAAACCACCGTTTTGGATTAATTACAGCCTCTGTAAGTATGTGCCACTGATGACGCAACGACTCGCTCACATACAGAATAAGAACAATCCAGTCTTGTGCTCTCGTGGCTGCGGTCCTGAACGTGTGTTCACCAGCCTGCCAATGCCGAGTCCCCCAGCACCACGACAATCACATCATTGAGTCTGGCTGTGAATGCCGGCTTGTTCGCTTCTAGCATTTAGCAAAGTGCAGTTAGTTTTAACAACACAAAATAATGTTGCGAGGATTTGTTGATGCTGGACCTGTGTGTGCCTCTGATTTCACAGTATAGCCCTCTGTGACGTCTTCAACCCTTCACATCCTTTCCATGTAAAGGAGAAATCCGCCCCTTCAATCCTTCAGTACTTTGAACATGTTCAATGCTTTCCAGTAGGTTTACTCTGACAAAGTCATGGTTTATTTTGTTAGTGTCTAAACTTTTTCCTTGACCTGCCTTGACTGCTACTACTGTGCGAGTTCCCAAAATAACTTTGGCCTGTGTTTTTTTAATTCCCCCAGTTTTTGACTCTTTGACGCTTCATACATATTCCTGCCAGTTGAGTCTCACAGTTCCACTGATCTACAGGTAAAGCGCCCGGACAAGTCTCAGTAAAAGTAGGGAAACAGAAGACTGTTAGCGAGTAAAGATGCAGGTTTAAAAGTTTTCCAAGTGTTCACACAGCTTATAGATTTTATGAGGAAGGAAATGCATTCAACACATATGTAGGCCTCAAGCATGAACATGATGCAGGGAGTCTGGGAGTGCTGAGGGCTCAGCTAGGATAACTTGTATCTATGACAAGATCTAAATTATCTGGGCCTTCCAGTAAATTCGGAAAGTTCTACTATTTGAGGATACAGATGTTAACTTGAGCTGACATTTAACACAAATCTGCCTGTTTGTCACCATTTACAGATACTCCAGTCTGCAGTGTGAAGTCGCTCATATACTTGACTGATAAAAGTTTTGGTGCAAACATTACATTGTCTTCATTTGACTGGACACTGACTCAAAGCACTCTGCTGGACATTATCTTCATCACTGCGATCGAAAGGACTTCTTTGAAAATCAAGACAGAAATCATTTTGTTTTTCTGTAATAATATCAGAGGAAAGAAGCTGAATCTCAGTGTATCAGAGGTGGATTGGATGACATATCAGATGGCAGATCTGTTGGCCAGATCCTCAATCTTGTGTGCAAACCTTTACGTTTAATGTGTACAGTGTGTGTTTTTCGCAGCTGTGTCCGTGGTGAGCTTCTAGCGGATCCGTCATAGCCTTTTCTTATTAGCTACCCGAGCATTAACATACAAGTCAGCACTGATTATTAGACACCGGTGCAGCTTTAGGGTAAAGAAACAGTTTTCTTTTTTTTTTTTTTCAGATGCTTTCATGAGATTGAAAGTATGTGTTTGTTGGTGTGCCAGCATCGAGGAGTGTGCATGCATGGGTAGGCGTGCACATGTGCAAACACACAGCGTGTAGATACTGTTACAGGAATGTCCAATCACTGAGAGAGGTCCGCTAGCAGGCTGAAGCACACGAAAGTTACTGTAGAACATTAAATTGATTCTAACCCCCAGTTGGATCGCTGCCTTCTCCATCTGAGTCTCTATTGTATTCCTCTATCCATCCTCTACTTCTACTGTTACAAACTCATACCTTAAATCCTGTTACAGGGATTTGTGTTGACGTATGACGAAGCTGCAGAAAGATGCATGTTTGTGTAGATTAGTAATGCAGTGGGGCTATAGATTATCTCATCTGATCATTGCCTCAAGAAGGTTTAACTCCCCCTGCAGCCAACAGACAGAAGTGAAGTACACTCCTCGTAACAGATGAGAAAGAGCAGTGGATTTAGTCAGATGAACTCGAGATCCCATTTCAGGTATTTCCATGACGCTGCTGACATGAATTCATGATTTACCTGATTCAGGAGCATAAATTGTGAATGAAACGTTGCCTAACACAGTTTACAAGGTGTTTGCTGATGGATCTGAGGTTGAGGTGATGTCTGCTGCTGCTTGCTTCTGTCTGGCACTCCGATACCTTTTTTTTTTTTTCCGTCTCCTGTCTCTGCACCTCCTCCACGGATCTCTACTCACCTTTTGTAGTTTTCCTCCCACTCTCGCTGACATCATTTTAAGCCCTGCACGTGGTTCTGCGTTTAACCTCTGTAGCTGTTATTTTGCTGTTGACATTGTTGCTAAGAGATCAGAGCAGCGTGGCCGTCATGTCACACCGGTTCCCTGAGAACATTTTAGTTTAATATCCACGCTGCGGTTATGAGGGAAGAGCGGGCCAATAAGCAGCAGTGTTTTTGATTAAAGAAAATTCATTATGAGCAGGATATTTTGTTTCAACATGGGATTCAAATATACAGTGCAGGAACATTGCTTGTCATACAGTATAGGATCACTCTAAAGATTAAGATATAATTATAGATAAATATTTCCGACAACTGGCTTATGGAAGCATTTTTTTTAATGGACGTTTGAGGTACAGGAAACAAAGCAGGTACTTGTTCCTTGCGCTCTCAGTGTTTCAGTGATTGCGTGATGTGAACCATCTGCCTGTCATCTCTGTCACTCCTTGTTCTGAAAGCAGGCATTGTTTAAAGCACTCAGACTGGTCAGTGTATGTTCAAACCAGACGATGTTTCAGCGCTCCGCCGAGCCTTTGTTGTTACGTGTTTGAACCAGATTCCTTTTTTTTTTTCCCAAAGCACTTAAATCAGACAGCGAATGTGTTGAGAACTTACATCGCTCGAAGCACAATGACGAGTTTCATCCGCGACGACTTTAACACTCCGCATGTGTGCCTCACATATTGTTGAATAGGTGCTGACGTGACTATTGACCCTTTCACTTTTGCATGAATGTATAATGAGGCCGGGGAATTTTACGCATAGGTGGTGCACGTTGAAAACACAGAACGGCAGGGATGTTAGAAAGAAGAAGAAACCAGCTCGTATAAATTGTGACATTTGGTTACACCCACATAAAGCAATGATTCTTTGTTTACTGCCAACTTCCTGAAAAAGACAGACTTTATCATAAACACCCTCATAAGGCTGGCATGCTGAACTTATTAAAAACATTGTCACATACACATCTGGCAGAAACAGACCGTCCTCCCGAGGACGACAGGATCAAAACCCTAAAACTCTGCTGAAGTAACACAGGCCTCGATTGTTAATCATGACTCCTGCTCATTGGGAGCAAAGGAGGAAGTAGTGTGAGCCATAAGGTCCAAATAAAACGTCACACTCGATGTTCGTGTCCCGTTTCCGTTGTCTGTGGGGATTTTTTTGTGGTTGTTATTATTGTGACCATCACCGTGAAGGTTCTGCTTACTTAGACAAAAGAATCACTTTATCCCAAATCCAAGGATGCTTTTCCAGACTGATTGCAAAGTGCAGTAGGTGTAGAAAAATTACACCTTCCACATATAGATCGGTTCCCTAAATCTCCCTTTCATTCTGATATTTGTCCCATTGTGCTCAATTTTTTCCCAAAGTCAAGCTCGCGCTGCAGCACAAAGAAAGCAAGTCTGCCGTTGTGCAACCAAAACAGAAAGCTGTTTAAAATCTAACCTGGCAAAGACAAAGAGCCCATCTGATGGAGGAGGAGAAGAAGTTGCTGCTCGTTCTCTGTGACATTACGATGAGAAAACACTGTGGGTGTTGTCGATGAGTCTCTGTTCATATCAACATTTTGCAATTCCCAAACTTTTCACATCTTTCAAATTTGTCCCACTTCTAAGATGTCCGTATTGGTGGACCATCAAAGGGCAGATTCCCGGATGGTTATTAATACGGGTCGTGGTCGAGTGTTAACAGACGTTTCTGTACATTTGGCGTGGAGCTCAGCTGCTGTCAGGCGGTGTGCTGGATGAAACAGTGCGAACTTACAGACATTCACCGTATGCGTGTCTTTCTGCGCGTCACCGTCTCCGGTGCCAGTGCGCGTGGTGTTAAGACTGCTGTTTTTCTGTCATGACCGAAGCTGCAGAGCCATAAATCAAATACCCTGGGAAACATGAAGCTCTTGGCTGGTTGCATCGACGGATCACTTAAATGTCTGTTTCTGATTTTCTCCATGATCGGTTGCGCTTTGATATGAAAAGTGAAAATACTTTGAGCTCCGAAATCCTTTTAATCACGGTGATCGAAAGCAAATGTTTGCTTTTGGAAGCGAGGAGAATCCCTTTTAAACTCATGTGGAATTAAGACACGCAGATTAAATACTAAGCGCGCAAATTAAAAGTCACTTTATTCTCCGCCTCCTCCTCTTCTCCTCCTCCTCTTCTCTGTAAGTTTAGCGAGTTTAAGTGTTTCTGTGTGAGCACTAATTGGGGCTGAAAACACATGATTGAGCATTTTGCGGGCAGCATTTGGTTCATCACGTTGCCACAGCGGTTAGCATTAACACACCCCTTCAAATCCAGACAGGATAAAGAGCCAAAAGATTCTGTGCACAGGAGCAGTTGTCTCCCCCTTTTTATCCATTTTCCCAGTATCCACACGATTTTAATCTTTGTCAAGTCGATCCCTCATTACTCTCTTCCTCCTGCCCTCCGAGTGGCGCTGAGTGATGTTGCGTGTGTTGGGCTAATATGACTATAAAAGGTTTGGGGCCGCAGAGCCTTAACACTAATCCGGGTGCAGAGCCTCTTTTATTAGCCCTGCCTGTGTGTGTGTGTGTGTGTGTGTGTAAGTGAGAGACAAAGATAGAGGCAAAGGAAACAGAAACACAGGGGGATGTGACACACCAAAGATGTCCAAACCCTCATTAAACTTACTCATCCTTGACTGTTGCCTCTCGTTTAGCGGAAACACGCGTAAAAAAAAGCACCAGAATTCAACAGCGACACTTGAAGTAATGGACGTAAGTGGCACTTCAGAGCTCGGACAGCTACAGAAGTGTGTGTGTGTGTGTGTGTGTGTGTGTGTGTTCAGTGAAGTGGTGTGTGTGGTCCTTTTTTCATGGTGTCTAAAGAAACAAATGACCTCACCTCCCCTGTGGACATTGTTGGACCTTCTGTGTGACCAAGAATGGTCAAAGTTACAGCTGCAAGGTGTTTCTGTCCTCACAGGGATTCAATTATTATCAACTTTTACCTATTATAACGAGTTTATTTGATTGCTTACACTTTGGCAGTACAAACAATATCATTAACGAGGGGTTTTGTAAGGAAATGGTAAGAATTATTTCACGTCGGTCTCGCTTTGGCGTCATGGGAACGAGAGAAGAGATACTCTGTGTTAACATCCTACGCACATTTCCAAATTCGTCCCCGTCCCGCCTCCGCCTGCCGATAAGAACGGCTCTGGTTTATATGACACATGCTGCCGGAGTGCATCGCCCTGTCTGCTGGTGCACATGGCTGTAAGTTAAAGTAGTAAAAAAAAAACTCCCTTTAAAAAGATCCAAATCAGAAACGAACCAAAAATCATCCTTATATTTTACACGAACTAAACAATATTGTCTCCTTAAACAAGCCCTCATGTACTTCAGCTTTACTGCAAAGCTCCAGAAATGTTTGGAAAGTTGTAAAACTTGTAAAAGATGTAAACAGTTTCATTTTAACACAAAAATACAAAACGCATAATTAATTACACCTTTAATGTGATTCTGTGCCGTGTTCCAGTCAAGTATTTCGTTGCCTCGCAGCAGTTCTCAAACAAGTTTTCAAAAGTTCAAATTGATTGACACCAGCAGCAGTTATGGTTGTGGGGAAACGTTACAGTTGTTCCTCCAGCAGAATTACCACGACGTATTCAACATTACTGTCGAGAACAGAGTGGATGAAGTGCAGCGCCTGTGCATGTTGAAGCCGTGTTGAGCGGCAGGGTTGGTATTAAATACCAGCCCTTGCTGCTCAACATGAGTTCTTGTTGTTTGCCTTGAGTCTGTTTCAAATTACCCAGCTTCCCCCGGCGTGGAAGTGCAGCAATTAAACCTTGTTTAGATGCAGATATATTCAAAACATACCTCAAAAATCATGTAAGACACTGAAAAACTGAGACTAAGACAAATGGAGTGTATGTGTGTTTTATGATGCATGCGAGCTGAGAGGTGTCTGGTTGTGATTGTCGTTTCCTCAAAGCCAGTAAAAGTGGAATGTGTCTACACCATGGAGCGTCCCATTAGCTATTTGTCACCTTTTTAACTGCATTTTGTACGGAGAATAACGGCATAATTGCTTTTTACTGACACTAGATTCACTTTACTTGATCCTTGTTGTAAATTTGTGTCAAGATAAGCTTTTTTTTTTTGTTACAGAAGCAGACTTTACAAAAACACCAGGCTCGTAGTCACAAGGTCCTTCATTATCAGTCTGTTACTTGTCGACTTCTTAAAGTCACAGAATTAAAGGGCGGGGCTACTGACGAGGCGTTTCAGGAGCAGTGTTTTCTGTGGGGGAGAGGAGCGTCAGCTGGTTCGGGCTTTGACCTTTTACATTTGCTGTCACCTTTATAAAACACTCAAGGAAAGGAAAAAATATATAATAATTGTCCTTTAATAATCATTCAATAACCTTCCTATAAGACATTGACTACATGCAGTAGTGGAGATTTTGGACACGAGGAGTGTATCATGGCTCTGGTCTTTTACTTCACACACACTGTGCTTAAGAGACCTTTTTGAACTTTCTTTCTCTCTAACAAGCTGTAAGCGCAGTATGACAGCAAGCTATAAAGCAGAAACAAAGGTAGCTCATAGAGGAAGGCTCCTGTTATTAGACACACATCATTGACTGTTCGGTAGACCCTCCATCATGTGGTAGAAGACCAGGTCTTTCATTAGCTTTGTCCAAAAATGCCTCCGTAACGGAACGGATCCATAAATCCTGTGAGTGAATCTACGCACATCACCTTGACCCTCCCTCCTGCAGGATTATAACCCTGGCTGTGATGTGGCTGGCTATGTTGGTAATTTAAGCTGTTTGTGGTTTCCCTGCAGCTGACAGACGGCGGGAAGGCGGCTAAAGGTGGTATCGCCGTTGGAGACATGGTTCTGTCCATCGACGGCATCGCCACAGAGGGCATGAACCACCTGGAGGCCCAGAACAAGATCAAGAGCTGCACTGGAAACCTCAGCCTCACCCTGCAGAAGTAAGCCAAGAGCTCCCACACTCAATGTACTCTGTGTGTGTGTGTGTATGTGTGTATGTATGCGCGGCCATAAAACCGAAAACCACTCCACTTTACGATGATTTAACGTGTGAACATGCACAGGAAGCCATTTGTCTCCATGACAACACAGGATCCATACGCTCCCTTTCAAACACTCCCAAACAAACCCCCGTCTCTGCATCGCATTTTAAAATCCATGCTTCCTCCTTTCAACCCCAGACATCCCGCGCACAGGCAGATGTTCACTGTTGTTGTAGGAATTAATCTTAGCTCTAACGCACAGCAATGCCATTAGTTCTGCCTGGTCTCTGGGTCCCCGGAGGACGGGGGAATAGCCGAAATCACAGCGAGAGCATCACATATGTGGACCACCCCCTCTTCCCCAAGGCCTAACTCCTCACTCCTCTTTGGTGGAATCGTTGTTGTACAGTGGAGCTGATTTATCTCTAGCAGTTGTGTTACTGTGTGTGTGTGTGTGTGTGTGTGTGTGTGTCTGCTTTTGTGTGTCGGGCTCTATACTGGCTCCCATGTGGTTTGAATTGTCTGGTTCTTTGGCAGCGCTCGTAGGCATGCGTGTGTTTTTTATTTAAACGCCGTGAGATGTCCGGGGCTCCTACACTTGTTCTTTTTGGAATGAATATCCTGCAGATTTACAGTAAACAGTACAGGCACAGGTAAACAAGAGAACTGATTTTGCTTTTTGTTGAAGTCGGAATGGGTTGAAGTGATAAAACGCTCGGTTTCCTTTTCTCTCTGTGTGTCTTGCTGCGCCTCCTCGACTGCGCCTGGATTTCCCATTCGATCCTCCCTCGATGGCTTTTCATCTCTCCCTCAGCCCTCCCCTCAGCTGAGGCTAACTGAGCGTGTCCTCTAATTTGCGTCCAAATGATGACAGGCTGAAGATGTTTGCTTTCGGTCTAGTGGCAGAGAACACTTACTGTAATACCACAGGGCTAATAGTAACTCAAGGTCAGTGCGCGGGTTTCTGTTACAGAGCGACCCGCGATCAAACTGTTTGGTTTTTTTTTTATGATGAGTGAAGCAGGTCTTAGCAAAACACTTGGCTTAAGGTCATCAGTGGATGATTTACCCCATCAATGTGGGAGTTCATATTCTGATGGATGGTTTTTACATTGGAGAAGGTCAACAAGTTTTGCTGACAACGACGTGGAAGATAAACAACCAGCCAACGCAGCAATGAAATGACTTTTGCAGGGAACAGTAGCGGTTATTTGATTCATGCTTGAAACTATTTCAATGGCACAGAACAGCTTGTGTCAGCATGTCGATAAAACAACACAACGGGTTTCTTACCGATTGCTTTTTAGAGTAATTAGTTCTAATCAGATTAAGGAAAGTGCATCAAGTAGTCATCCAAGCTGTGGCTCAGGGTATAGTGGAACAAGACGTCCAAACTCTGTTTCTGCTCATAGAGTTTGTCTCCCGAAAGCTTCTCACATAACTGAAACCTGCCAAACAATATAAACAGTATGATTCATTATTATGTATCTTGCCTTGAAGGGATCCTTTGTGAATTATGTGTGTTCGCTTTCTTAAATCAGAAGCTATGAAGGTCAAAAACTCCAGCAAGACAACAACACAAACACCTGACAAAATGATATATAGAGAGAAATCATTGGCAAATTTTAAAAGCCAAGATAAAAGAACAAGTAACATCCATAAATCCATAAATAGGGATTCATAACTGGTAAAATACCCCCCATAAAAACTTAATTCAGAAGTCCTGAATCATGTCACATTGAAAAAGATTTATGAAACAAAATGTTCTTTATTCTCAGCAGGTCAACATCCCCACCTCTGGACTAATAACTTGCTTGTCTGTAAAATATATAAATGTGATGTTTTTATTTGAATGGGAAGCTACAGCCAGGAGATGTTAGCTTAGATTAGCATAAAGAGTGGAAATGGGCAAAATCAGCTATAACCTGGATTTGTTTGAAGAAAAAAATGGCTGCATTCCAAGAAGTTACTGCACCAAGCCAATAATTAGTCCAGCACAGAATCCAAAACCTCGCTCCTACCATGTACCAACGCTTCCTTTTACATATACTACTGAATAGGACAATTGCCAGTGACTCCCAAACTGACATATATCACTGTTCATAAACAACCAGACCTTTGCAGCGTACCACCAACAGACTTTGTTGTTGTTCACATGCAGTTTGGTCTTGGAACTAAACTACTTCGTCAGGTTCAGGAAATCATTCTGGTTCGGCTTAAAATAACTACGCCTCTATCTCCGCAACTGTAACTTCAGTCACATGATGTACGTGACAACACTTAACTATGTTAGTAAGTTTAAATTACTCGTTGGCTGTCGCTGGACATGATGCACGGATCCACCATCCCTCCCAACCCGCTATCTAAGAGGACTTTGCCGCTCTTTACAAGTTTAGCCTTACTTCCTCCTTTGCTTCCTTAATAATAACTATGGCCACTAGAGGTCAGCGCCCGACATGAAATGTAAAAATAGGTCATAATAAGCTGCTTTACAAGTCAACCAATATAGTTGTTTTTTCTGAACAGCCTGGTTTAATGAGCTTTAGACGTTCTGGTCGTATCCATCCTCTCATCCATCTGTCGACAATCGTCAAATTCTTAATTTAAAACTCATTGATCTTAGCATCGCTAATGTTTTGGTAACGGTAGTGGTAAGAAAAGTGTTTTTTTTTTGTTACTATAATAGACTTTTATTTTCAAATACCTCCTTAAGACACCAAAAGAGCTGCCAAATACCAGTGTAGCCTAACAAATCTCATGTAAGATTGTGCTTGTTTGGGAGACCAGTTAAAGGATTATCTGTTCTGCATCGCTCTGGGTCTGTGGCAGACATCATCGCTTGAAGGGGTTGATTCATGCCCTGCTGGAAACACATGGAACGGCTTGTTTCATTAAGTGGCAGCATTATATTATTAAGGCTGTGTGACCGGGCAGCCACATCGGGGACAGCTGGCTCCGGCTTTCGATTTTACTGGGATACTTTATCGTCCAGAGGATTGACAGTAATCCCTGTGCCTTCCCGAGACTACATTAACAAAAAAGAGTTCCAAGGTTTCTTTTCTGTTTGTCGCTTGGCATTCATTGGCACCGTAAGTTAGACATAGACTGTATATCCAAAGAGTGTCACGCCTAGGTCAACATCTGGGATTTAATGGGTTTTCATGCGTAATGGAAAGAACCAATCTAGTCCCTTGTTTCTGTTACAGGCGTCGCTCGCTCGCTTCTCTTTTACTTTTTCCCCCTCTGCCTGCACGTTTTGATTGGGTTTGTCACTGAGACGGACAGCAGGAGGAACGATAACAGCGTGAAGATAGCGAGAAATGTTAACAATGCATGTGGCGTCTGCATGTGTGTATTTTAAAAGGAGACAGGTTGTTATTCCTTTTTCCAAATACTGGGCTGATGGCGAGAAGAGATGGGCAGCAGATGTGTGAAGGACAAGGGGAAGAAGGAAAAGCTGTAAAATAAAGTTGTTTCCGCAAGAAAAATTTCAGCTGACATGAGGATGATTTTTTTTTCCCTGTTAAAATTGTTTTTAAAGATGACATGTGCAGATGTAAAGAGGGACGATTTATCCTGGAGCTCACCCATCTCTCCATCCAGTAAGAAAGACTGGAACAGAACCAGGATTTATTAACTGAGAGGCAGAGCCAGACAAATGCATGAATGCAAACGCCATGGTTACTCGTAATAACCACATTCATTTAGCTGTCCGAGAGACTTTTCTTTATTTCTACGGTGGAAAACATATTACCGTCAGAGCAGACGGTGCTGACATTTCAGGTAGCAGGTGCCAAAACAAAATCAGTGTAAGTCTGTTGTTGTTTTTCCGTTTATCCCATCAGCCGGCCTGAACGGATCGAAGCAAAATAAAGAGCCGCTACAAAAGGTCAGGCGAGCATCGAGAGGTCTGTGCGTCATTTAAAACGTCACTCTGATGAGCAGCAGATTAAAGACGTCTTTGATTCGTCCACTGGTTCCCCTGAAGGTTCGGACTTGAAAGGCAGATCTCAAATGCATCAGAGGCCTGTTTTTATCAGCCTCTTTCATCCCTCGGCCATTGTTTTGATTTTGTCCTGACTTACAAAGATCACAAAAAAAGCACTTCACAATTGTAATA
The DNA here is from genome assembly GCF_904848185.1 of Acanthopagrus latus. Taxonomy (NCBI): domain Eukaryota; kingdom Metazoa; phylum Chordata; class Actinopteri; order Spariformes; family Sparidae; genus Acanthopagrus; species Acanthopagrus latus. The sequence goes on from NC_051043.1 coordinate 25,906,965, forward strand.
GTTTCCATCCTCTCTGCATGAGTCGTATCGTTTGTGTTTCGCAAAAAGCAACTTTCACTCCTACATCGCAGCGTATAGGGCGGATCTGTATTTGGCTGCAGCAGCGAGTGTCTGGCAATGTAGTGTGTAAATTGAATTACATGGCTGTAAGTCTGTCACTTTATCGCAGTATGAGTGAGCGACTGAGTGGGAGGTTCTGTAAGCTGTCAAAGATCAGTATCATGAGTATCACATACAGTGATACAGTTAATTAAGCACTCACCAGAGACTTAAGGCCTCGTTCCCTTTTTCCCCATCCTCCCATCTTTTTGCCAGTCTGCAGTCAACATTACAGTACATAAACACTCGACTATCCACCTTTGTGGATCGCTGCTGCAGTCAGGTTGATGAACAGGAGCGATGACAAATCCACTTTTTAATCCCAGTAGGTGAAAAGTAATCTCTGAGCTCTCCTCCTGAGATCTCAGCAGAATCCGATGTGACATTTAGTCTCCAAAGGGTCACGCTCCGACACCAGTCCACCCAGCCATGCATGTATTTTGTTCAGTTTTAATAAAGAGCCCCCAAGAGACATGAGGTTAGATATTGTACCTTTACTCAAATCACCCTCCTTTTCTTTGACACTATCTCAAATTCATCTACATCGAGGAGGGTTTCTTTCTTTCCTTCACAACTGAAACCGCAGTAAAAGAATAAATCATGGCGGTGACATGTCCGGTCACTGATCCGCAACGTTTGTTGTTTCACTTCACATTTCAATCTTGGCCGGAGTTTTCTCTCTGTCTAGGAATGCACTCTGTATTGTTGCGTTAATAATAGCTCTAAAAACAAACAAAAAAAAACAACTTTTGGGTCGTGACCTCTGGAGCCTTCATGGCTATTCTGTGAAACAATGTGTGTGTGTCAGTGTGTGTGTGTGTAAGCAGTTAACAGAGTGAAGTTTCAGAAGCAGAGACAGGAAAGAGGGAAGACTGGAAAAAGCTAAAAAGAAGTCAGTGGAGGCGAATAGAAGTAACAGCGTGGCAGAGAGATGAAAGAGAGCCACGTGAACTGTGATTGAGATGGATTCTCCACGGCCGACAGTTTTTGATCAGCTGTGCGTTGCCATCTGCAGTTTCTGTAAACCATAGATCAGCCTGCTTGATGGCACACTGCGAGAATGTTAAAACATCCCTGCTCAATGTTTAGATTCATGGATATCCATAAAGTTTTACTGTACTTACTTATGCACAGCTGTGGAAAAAATGCATTTGGGTTTCCTGGAATTTCTCTTTTTCATCGAACGCGTTTCAGTGTCAAACTTCACTGGATGAGATTTAGAAAAACAACCGATATCTTGTTAGCTCGGCAGACCATTTCTCTATGAACGAGATATCAGACACATGTGGAGCACATGTGTTCACAACGCATGCACACACACACACACACACACACACACAATGGACACGCACAAATAGGCTGTCAAAAGGCTGGGTGGTAAGATTTTAGTACATTCCATGGAACCTCTTCAGTCTTTCAAGCAAACGAGAACAGATGGATGACAATGGAAATCCTTGTCTTCAAGAAATGATGTTTATATACAAAATAAAGAAAGGCGATTTATCAAACGGATTAATCAATATGTAACACTTCCATATTAAAATGATTGGACCTTTGGCTAGTTGTGTGCGTAGATTATCCAACAATGTTCAAACCCAGAGAAAACTGTAATTTAACTCAAGGTTAACGCTGCGTTTCATTTAATATCTCAGAAAGTGAAGAAAGAAATTGTGAGTGTGACCAAATGCAACGTTATTAAACTTTATTACAGTCTGTCAGATAGATTCTCATCGGCAATGGGGATTGTTGGAAGGTCGAATTTGTAAGGTTGTTGATTTTTGTGTCTCATTCCGAACCCCTTCCAAACTCAGCAATTAACTTTCCTACAAATTGGACCTTAAACAGTGAAGCCAGCAGCTCCCATGATCCCGTGCTACTTAACGACATCATCAGGCTACGTCTTTTGTTTTCACTGTTTTGATTGAGAGACCACCCGCGTCAGAAATGACATAATATGTGTTTAACAAAATCTTGATTCCTAACATACTGTACTTCTTAGAAACATTTTCTACAATATCTGTGTGTGGTATCTAGCACACGGCACATTTAATGAAATTACAAATTAAATTAAATTAAATTCTTCCTCGACCAACATGCTTTGGTTGCAGAAGCCCCCCTGCAGGCATCAGGGTCCCTTTGCTCCCGACATTTCCCCCAGTCAACCCCCGACTGTCCGGTGCATGTTATCACAGCACGTTTCCACAAAAACAGTGCAGCGTTTCCTCCATGCTGGTGGCTTCGTCCCGAAGCAGCCCCTCTTGTGTAGGGCAATCACTGCATTTCAACACTTAAATGAGCCTCTTCAGCGATGTAATGACTCTCTTTAGAGGTACACCAAAGTATTAAACTGTTCATTTCAACCAATCATTGCCTGCCTCAACAAAACCACCTTTGTATTTCACTGTTACGCACTCCCAACTGCCAGTGTCTAGCTAAATGCTTTATTCCCCACAGTAAAGTCTTTTTCGAAAAGCCCATTTGACTGTTTAATGAGCCTGTGTGCTTGTGAGTGTGTGTTTTTTTTTCACCAGTAACGGCGCAGCCTCGGTGTCTTCATGTGTTTGAGGGCGTGAAAAAGCCGCAAACAAAAACACGGTTGACCTGATGCACTCACCCACACAAACACACACACACACACACACACACACACACACACACACACACACCCATGCACCTCACAGGACACTGCAAATGAATGCACGGTTTGAATAAACAAGCCATCACTCGAAGAAGAAGAAGAAGAAGAAGAAGAAGAAATGGTTTTCAAAGTAGCTTTTGTGTGGTTAATTGGTTCCACTTCTCTTTTTTTTTATCAGAGTGGAGATCTCACCCTGTTGAAAGGAGCTCAAATGGGATAATTACAGAGTTTGACAAGCCTATTCTTCAGGACTGAGTGTCTCAGCGGTGGGGTCGTCACATTTATAATAGTGGCATCGTATGTGTTCATATATAAAGCCGCAAACACATGCTGTCATAAGTCATGGATAAACACATTCAGACTTCAGATCTCTCCTGCATGTGTTACGCTGAATCGAGCTGCTGTGGTGTTGTGTTTTGCTGCAGTGGCATTGATTTACTGACCCCCATCCTCCACATGCACAACACACACAGCAGTTAGCGCAAAGTTTGTCTCAAGCCCTCTGCTGTGTATCGTACACACACATTAATTTCAATCATATGTTACATATACATGCAAAGCGAGACAACACACACAAGCACACACACTAGCAGGCACACATCTCATGGCAGCTGCTTGAGTTATTTTGAGTCTGGAAGTTGGCTCTGGGTGCTGGGAAGTTTATACGGGCCGGGAGTATATGTTTCCGTTTTGTTGACATTTTATTCTGTTAATAGAGACGGCAAGATCCCTGGGTTGTGTTGACGGTCGTGCACAGCCACGTCACCACCAAACATAGGCGCACACATGTGTGTCTGCGCCGGAGATGTACATGAACTTTTGAGGACACCACTTGTAAATCGGCATGCTTCACTGTTTCTGCCACAGAGATTCACCTCATTGTCTCTGTCAAAGATTTGTCGTTTTTAATGAAAATATCCTCACAATGAAGGACTCAATACTGTGTGCACACGCTGCACATGACTAATGTCCTCTCATTGTATCAGAATCACTTACATAATTGAGCATTTGATGTATGGGGCTGTGTGTCAGCTACCTGTTTGTCTGCAGTGTTGACTCACATGATCTACGGCCTGTTTTTAGCTTACACTTTGAAATGAGACCCAGAATGTACAGCACGCTTACTTGGAACTGACCCGCACGTAACAAGAACATCGTGTTTTGAAAAGGCCGGGCCTGTGAAGGACACAGATAATTGGATTCTCTGTTTACAAAAGGCCGGAGAGGCCAGGCTTTTACAGAAATACCTCGGTTCATGCCACTCATGCAAACATTTGATCTGCTGAGGAAGATTTCAGAAGATGCTGAAGATTTCACTATAGTGGAAAAGAAAGTGGTTATCAAAACATGTACAGTCAGTCTGAGAGCTGTAGCTCCACTTATAGTTTAGGTGGCAGTGGAGTTTCCTGTTGAGCTGTACAGTATATTACATCTATGATGTGAGGTTTAAAATGATTTTATTATTTATTTTATTGATGGCATATGATGCCCGAAATTGTACTTAAGGCCAGCTGTAAATGTGCTGGACTGGCCATTGCTCCTCTAATAATGGTGAAGCGTGAAGTTGTGAAGAAATTGCAAGCGTTCATGCTTTTTTTATTCAATCAGATAAATGTTAAATTACGTTGTGATCATACCAGGATAGCCACAGTAGCTCAGGAGAAATCACCGCAGCTAAATGGATGGCATATTGGTGATGTCCGGTCGCGTTAGTTGACATAAACACCGTCAAAGACAACTGATGATATACGAGCGTGTTGAAGGGTTGTAACATTTTTACTGGGGGACGTTTCAACCAGTATCTCTTGTAACTGTTCTGAAGTGGCGAGGGAATGCACTCGAAAACATGGGGAGGAATAAAATAGGCATCAAACTTTTTAACTGACTTGACATATTTAACTTGCATCATTTTTATTTTTTTTTTTTTAACACAACCTAGTAGATTTATTATCTAAACCCAACCAGACTGTCTGGATGTAGCTGCATTCTCTAGATATTAGGATCTTAGTGGTGAATTATAGAAGTCAAACCATTTTCTGAACGTTAACCATGTGATGACAAAGGTGTGGTACATCATTATGTGTCATTCTGGGAGTCAATCAACCAAACCAGTCATTCAGTGAGGAGGATGATGTGTTGAATCGACATACTGTAGCTGAGATTACTGCTGGTCGTACTACTTTGGGTGACAAAAGCCAAATAAAAGTAGTAAAAATGGGTTATATGCCGGTACAACAAGCATAGAATTGGCTCGATGTGTTAGAACTTGCGAGACTTGAGCTGTAGCTGCAGAAATCCACAGCCCGTTGCTAATCCGGTGTGCTCGTAGACGCTCTCTGCACAGCTGCCATTGTCACTTACTCGGGTCTGATATTTGCCAAAGATGCTCCAAAGCCAAGAGCGCTAAACTGGGCTCACCTGTCTCTGTCTTTCACTGCTCTGTAGTATTTGCCAAAGATCATCTAAAAACTGACGGTCATCATCTTTGGCTTTGGCTTTGGCTCGTCGTATTCACCAGTAAGATCATAATACCAAGAGAATGCAGCCACAGCGAGACCCACCTGCCTCTGCCTGTCTTTTGCTAGTCTGTTGTTTTTGCCAAAGAAAATACAAAATCCCAAGAACATTAGGGGTCTGTGAAGGTAGCCCGCAGACACTCTGAGGCCAAGAACACTGTGTTGAGCTCATCTGTCTCTGCTTTTTTAATTCTTCTCCACCATTTGCCAAACATATCTCAGTGTAAGCCAAGAGCACTCATCCTTAGGCCAGCCAGCATTGTTGAACGATACCCAAACGGGCAGCTGGAGCAGCGCGGAGAATCATCTGGACTGATTGGAGGAGAAAAACAAGAAGCTACATTTCACAAGTGCTGACTAATTGCTATAAATGAGTTTCAGGGTGTAAGGCCCAGTCGGGACATAAGCTGTCCACTCTGCAGCTTTGCTCCAGATAAAATAAACTTCTAGTCATGGTCACAAATGACTCTGTAATAAATTGCAATCAACATGTTTTGAAACACAATACACTTAAGTCCCAGACACAATTTGCCATCTTCTCCGGCCGTTTCTCACATTAAGCCTACGGCGTTATCGGCCTCAGATTGGCTGAGATATCTTTTAAAATCAACCAAATGACGCACTGTATATTTGTTTTCGCCCGGGTTTAATTACATAATCAGATGACACCACGGCAGAGCGTGCGATCCTGGGAGCATGTGTAGGTTTGCAGACATCTGCGTGTCTTTTTACGGCGCGTAAATACCTATATATCTGTGCTACATTTGTTCTAAAGATTACACACTCGCGTCCCTCCTGCCATTCTTTTTTCCAGAAGTATCCTCGTCACACTCATCTGTTTAAATTGCTGTGATTTTACAGTGGAAAAAAAAAAGAAGAAGCTGAAAGGATTCAGGTATTTGTTTCGATGTCGGCGCCAGGATCGTTTTATGGTCTCTGTCGTATCGCTGTCGCCTGCGTTTTACGAGACGTGTGACTCTCAGCGATACACGACTTGAGAGATCGTCAAGTGTGTGTGTGTGTGTGTGTGTGTGTGTGTGTGTTAACGAAGAAAGAAAACAAGGCACGGGCAGAGTAAACAGAAACAGAAACAGAGAGCCATGCAATTACGATGGGAAAGATAAAGGAAATACAAATACGCCAGTAAATCTGAGAGTGGATCTCTCTGAGTGATACTGACGCACATTGATACCCATAACCCTCTCAACGTACCTCAGGCCAGATGTTGAATCTGGAAAACACTTCCTGGTCCAGCTGTGGATCATTGTGATGGGCAGCGTGTCTCGGTGCTGAGTGCTGTCTCTTCACGCTGTCTGTCCTCTGTTTGATGTATCGTGCTGGATAACTGTTTTGCTGCATTCGACAAAGTAACTGTGAGCTGCCAGGAAGAAAAAACACTCACACACATTAAATATACATTTGAGCTCGTTTTGTGCCCTTCATGGTTCCAGTGTTTATTCTTCTGCTGAGTACTCAGCGTTGATGTTGCAGACACATAACTAGATAATTTGAGGCCATAGATCTTACAAAATGCAGCACTAAAGGCCTCTTAATCCTGAATCTCTGCTGTAAATCATCCCATTTGGGGCCCCTTAGAATTATGTGGATGTCCTCATCCAGTTTGGGCCCCCCTGTATCACTGGCTCCCCTTACTGGAGCCCCAGCGTGGACCGAGTTTGCCTCCGAGGCAGAGATTCCTGAACTCCTTCTGCTCGGCACCCACACTTGAAACAGTGCAATCTTCATCTGAGTCTCATGAAATCACATCAGGGTGTATTGTGTGTTGTGCAATTTTAAAAAACACTGTCAAGGATGGACTTTAACCGGGTCTGACAGCGCTGACATGACATCGATAAACCCAGATTGGCTGGAGGGATCAGTCTGGGGTTTGAGTCCTCCTCAGGTTGTATGGTTCTGCTCAGGATTGTCACGGTGTGTTTGTCAGTCAGCTGCAGCGAGAAAGGGAAAAAGCTAGTTTTTTTTTGTTGTTTTTTTGTTGCAGTCTGGAAATGTCTAGCACCTCTTTCGCAAACAGGCTGGCTAAACTCCAATCACAGTCCGCCGAGCCATTAATTTATTCAATTACACTTTAAATCTCGTAAACGATGATGGCAGTGTTTTTGTGTGGGAGTTGCCATGAAGTGCTCGCAGGGAGATATGGCAGGGCATTTTTCGGTCACGAGTCATTAGCGATGACTGAAAAATGCTTCAGACGTGCCAGGTTGTGTTGCTACAGTAGAGAAATGTTGTGGGAATACATGGGAATATGGGTGTGACTGCGTGCCACCGTGTGTTTGTGTCTGTCCTGCTCCTGTGACCAGACTTGCCAACCATGTCGATTTTCCCAGAAGACTTTTTTTTCTTCATTGCCCTCTCCAAGTTTCCACCCGGGGTCGCGACGCTCCCTGTATTTCTCCCATATTAAGACCGATTTTGGCATCTTTTAGTTACCACAACCTGTTTTTGCCACAGGAATGGAGAATAGAAAAGAGAAGCTTAATCAAATTGACATTCTGGAAGAATAAACCCTGCTTCTTCAGGAAGTTTCGAGTGAAGTTGACATGCATTTTGTAAACTATGTAATGTCGAGCTTTCTGTCAATCACAGGGATTTGTATCACCACCGGGAGGCTGATAAACATGGGGGAATGATGTGCAGGCTCTCAAACGGAGAAGAACCAAAAATAGATAAAAGAATGCAACTTCACACCATTTACAGTAACAATTAGGGCATTTAGCAGACACTCCTGTCCAAAGTCACTTATAGTAATTCAGGTGGAATTGAACCAGCAACCTATCCATTTTTGCCTGAAAATAGTATGTAAAGTAAAATTCAAAGTATTGAAGGTAAAGCTGATGTTGTAGTGCAAGTCTGTGAGGGAGGACCACCAGATGTCTGCGCCGGGTTTGAAATGTTCCCTGAGGTCTCAGTGTTGGCTTGTGTCTCTCAGAGTGCCTCCCTGTGAGCTCCTCTGTGTATATTTACAGTGTTTTTAACTTCTTGGTCAGTCTGCTGTGAAACACAGCTGTAAAAGTTTAAATTAGATCTCAAAAAGACAACATGGGACTTCAGGTCCTCCCGTCTACTGTTTTACTGCCCTGGTGCAGCCTCGCTCGCTCCTATAGACGCCGCTGTGAAACCAAACACACGCATTATTGTTTCACATAAAAAGAAAACATCTGTCTTTAGAATATATATATATATATGTATACTGTGCATTTGCATGAGTGTTGCATAAAATTACTTTTAAGATCTTTTGGAAAACATCTTAAGAAGAATTACACGCTGTAAAACAATCCACGCACTTCAACTGTTTTATTACCTTGAATCATGTGAAACCTAGTATGTGCGTTACAGCAGTAATTCTTCCTCGGTGTCATAAACATGTCCATATATTGTGCGAGATTATACAAGATTTTACAGCTTCTTGTCACAAACATACATCTCTTCCACCCCCTCTATTTACTGTTTCATTGACTTAACGTCCTCCTCTGTCCAAACCCAGTAAAATATGTATCGCAGCAGCATATTCCACCTCCTGTGCCTCATATTTTAAATTTCTCTTTTTTTACACTTGTATTCTCACACTTAATCTATTTCTGTTCTGTAATTTTGTTTTATAACCTTTATTTAGTGGAGTTAAGAGAGGTGTAGCTGGTCGCTCCTCTCACTGTGGAGTGCTGAGTGTTGGTTATAGACGAGCTGCTCCCTCTGCTCCTGGACTCCTTTGGGGTTTTTCTGATGCAGCACTGTTGACCTGCAGGCTGCTGGAGACTTTGCCTCCTTTCTCCTGCCCTGCTGGGGTTTTAACTTAATGTGCCTGTTTCCTCTCATGGTCTGCTTTTAAGAGCCCTCGGGGCAGCAGTACCACTGCTCTGTGTTTTTGTTAGAAAGTGAGCTACTATAAAACGTGCTTGTTTGTTTCTGTGTTACTACAGGAAACACACAGGCTGTACTGCATGTCGGGACAGTTTAGCCTTCTTCTTCTTCAGCTCTCCTGATTTTCCTCACAGATTCAGCTCAAAGAAAATGACATGAAGATGTCTCTGTGCAGGCATTTATGTTGATATCTTCAAATCTACCATGCTGTAAGAGATATTGACCCACATGTGAATAAATCTGTCTGCTAGGTCAGGTCAAGTCTATATTGAGTTGCAGCTTTCCATCAGATAAACAGACAACAGGCAACATGAAGTGTTAGAGGCTCTTTCATGGAAACCACAGCGGGTTCGTACCCTCAGGCTCTGCGTCTAGCCGTATTGATCCGTGGCAGAGGATAAAGAAGCGCTAACGTACCAACTTTTGATTCCTAACATGTCCTGCGTGTTGTGTAGCGTGCACACATTCACTGACACAAAAGTTGAAATCCTGTGATTTGTTTAATGTTTTTTTTTTTTTTGCAGTAAGACGGATCTTATTTGAACATGCCTTGTTCCTCTGGTCTGCTCAGCGTCAAAGCTTCTTTTTAGGGATCTTATGTGATGTCACACTCGGCAGAAAAAAGGCCGGTCGAGGCCTCTGCGGGGGGAGGGAGTTGATAAGGAACACACACATGGGCACGGAGCACACATATTAATCACACAGACCTACAGTGCATGTGATCCGTGGCTGACCCCCCCCCCCCCCGTGTCATGGTCTTGCCCAGTGTGAGGACTGATAACGGCAGGCAGACTCAGCTTCCTGGTCTATTTAAAGCCCAGTTCTTGATAAAACTCACACATCGGTCTTGAAATAGCGAAGAAATAACACAGTTGCCTTTGCATTTAATCACACCAGCAGAGGAATGTTACACCCGCCTGTGAGATCAGGGTTACTTATCTGTCTCTCTCTCTCTCCATCATGCCTAAAGTCGGTATGGTTGGATGCTCTAAATGTTTAGCTTCTTGCCTCTATTCCTTAAGAGACAATATTCCCAATAACCAGTTTATATGGCTGAAGAAAACGAATATTCAGCTCATATTAACTCTTTTATATTTTCAAACGCTCTCTGGAAAAGGTCGGCTTGAGATATTTATGCATATCTGAAACCTGTGCACAAAAATTTTGTCAGGTTCTCTTCGTTTATTCTGTACGACGAGCAACCTGCAGCACAGCAGCAGCATGACGTTATCCGAGCATTCAAGCTTCCCTGAGCACAACGCCAGAAGAAAATGACCTCTGTGTGATTATCGTCAGTTTTGTCAACAACTTTGTTTCCAAACCTGATCATTCTTTTTGGGCCTCAGTGACCCGTGTGATTCGCTCCTGTGACATCACGAGAGGCTTCGTGTAACACTGTCAGATCATGCCCGGATAACATGAGTCATCGCGTTTTGAAACAACCTTGTGGAGTCCGTGCCAGCTCATTCTAAAAATCCATGGACATTTTTCAACGGCAACTTTTCACTTAAACTGTTGAAACGCATGAAATGGAAAAAAAACCAAAAGGAAACAAATGTGAAATAAACAGATGCTGACGAGTGGTCTCTGACTTTCTGACCAGACACCCAAAGAAAACTCTTGTCTTCAGTGGAAACTGTTACAATCAGATTAGTGTGCATGTAAACACAGTTACACTCCCTCGGCCTCTATAACTCCTCCACTACACACATACGCACACTTGTGACACCTAAACGCTGAACCACACGTGGCAATAATTCTGCCAGTCACTCTGCGCTGGCATTCTCTCCCGGTCACGTTGGTCTGTCTGCTTCAGTTTAAGGTGAAATTACAAAAAAAAAAAACAGTGACCAAACCAGCCCACTCTTTTTCCCCCTCACTGCCTAATAAGGCACAGTAAAAGAAATAAATAGACAAGGGGGCTCAGAGTGTGCGCTCCACCATCAGGAATGACGACTGCATACATTTCAGAGGGCTTTGTTTCAGTAACCATTATCACTTTTGTTTAAAGAACGGTGACCTCATTCACAGGAAAGAAGAAAAAAACAGGGGCATGAAAGGCAGGAAGGAGTAAGTAAGAAGAGGAGAGTGAGATAATTCAAACACAACACAGAAGGATATAAAGAGGTGAGAAGAGAAATGTTTTAGGTTAATGGTGAGCGGTCCTCGGGGACAGCTGTGCCTCCACATATATTAAGCTGCTTCTGATTTACACTGTTGAGGGAGGAAGTGTCTTCCTCTCTGTGATTCATGTCTTTCATACTTGAATCTGTTCCTGGTCCCTTTGGGGAAGACAAGCCAAGTTTGAACCTGAAGCCACAAAATGTGACTTCTTGGAGAAAGATAGTTGATTGGTGAGTCTCTCTTCCCAGATCGTCAAATATTGGCGCCGTGGGTTGGCAGCTCAGTTCTGACGCTAACCCAACGCGTCGGTATTTCACCTGGGTCACTACTCAACTGTCGTTCTCTGATAATTTACATTTTGTTGCTTCAACAAAGTTGAACACACATGTGCAACCTTCTGCAGATTCCTTTTGTCTGTTTTCTGCACTGTTTTCCATCACTCTGCTGTTTTGTGCACTCCGTTTAAACTTCCATCCAGCAGGATTTAGTGGCGTCTAGAGGGAAGATTGTCGATTGTAACCAACTGAACATCCCTCATGTCCCACACAGAGGCTGCGACAATGTGAAAAATGCAATGCGTATTTGGTTTATCTGTAGAAACATGGCAGTGCAACAAGATGGAAAATGACCTGCTGCCACTGTACACATAAAGGGCTCACGCTAAGGTAATGTTTAAGTTTAGTTTAGTTTAAGGCCCTTTTTACACCAATGAAATAATAATTTAAGCTTCTGCCTGGACACTGGACCTTTAAAGTAAAAAAAAATTATGATAAAATGAACAGGGAGGGAATTATTTAGAAAAATTACAATTTAAAGGACATCTAATATTTCAAAAGCTGTATTCATACTGACTTAAAGTGTTCTGACTTCAGTTGGATAAGATCATTCCCTTCTGTGCTTCGCAGGAATGCAAAAGTTACCACAAAAACATGGAAGAGCCGCCAAAAAAATGTCTCACCAAGACGAATTAGGTGAAAATCTAAAAGATGAGATCTCGGCTCATAAAAACCCAGACTGGATCTGAGGCGAGCAGGACCACAGAAAAACCCAGAGGCACAGAAACTTCAACTGGGCAGATCAACATGTAATATTCAGAAATACCCAAAGTGCAGTTCATCTGAAGTAGAGTCCGTGTGTGTGTGTGTGTGTGTGTGTGTGTGTGTGTGTGTGTGTGTGTGTGTGTGTGTGTGTGTGTGTGTGTGTGTGTGTGTAAAGCCTATTTGCAGGTGCAGATGCTGTAAAGTGAATAAACTGGTCTTTGTATTCTGTGTTATTGAGCTACATCAGTAAAATTTCCCGGGCCAACCCGTCAGACCTGAAATCACTGTCGGCACACCCTGCCTAATACATCACGCTGTGTGTATTTGTATGTTTTTGTGTGGCTGTATGTCAACTGGCCTTTGTCCATTCACAGCTTCTAATGATTCTGTCATCCGAATGGCAGCACGCTTAATTAGAGAGCTGCTGGAACACAATGGTGTGTGTGTGTGTGTGTGTGTGTGTGTGTGTTTGTAGAGGATGTGAGTACATAGAAGCTGCGTGTATGTTTGCATGTAGTGTGTGTGTGTCTGAGTAAACATAAAGTGTTTTACTAGCGGTCACACACACGATGACGTGGCGTGACAGAATCGCTTTCACTTGTAAAATTCCCTCAGACTTGTACGGCTTGAGTGTGTTTGTATCGCAGAGCGCGTGTTCTGCTTCTCCTGGTGTTACTAACAGATCCCCGTCAGTCTCACCTCCACCTAAACCACACCCGCCTCTTGACCACCTCCTCTTTTTCAAACATAAAGTCACAGAGGCAGCGCTCTCTTATTGATTCAGCATGGCTGGTTGCTTGCTGGTGAAGCCATTGGCGTGTGAGGGCACAGCCCTGGAAACATCAGACAATGATCTCACTGGAATAAGAATAGACCGGAGAGATTAAACACAAATGCACAACTGCGAACACGGAACAGCCGCGAGGCCACAGATGATTCGAGAGGAGATGAGGAAGAGAATGTGTCCTCTTCACGGCAGATGCATTTACTGTAAAGCATAAATGCAGAAAAAACTGTAACAGAAACTCAAAAAAAAAGTATGGTGAACACATTAAAACGTAATATGCTGTTTGAAAGATGATTTGACAAGAAAATTGTACAATTTATATTATCTCGTGTCTTTAATGCTGCTCAAACAGAACATTATATAAAAGCATCAGATGAGGAGGTGGAGAAAATACTTCATAAGATTAGTTAGATTAATGAAAATGAGATTATGCTCCAGTATCTTTAAGGACCCATCTCTACCCAACACTCTCCTCTGATTGGTCAGCTCACACAGGCCTGACCCTGCACCCAGAACAACAACAGGGCAGCTGTGCTGAATCAATTATCCGGTGCAAAACTAGCCCCTGGACATTAATGATGCATATGTGTGACTCTGTGACGTAGTGTGATGTCACAAAGTCACGGAATTGAAGGCGGGACTTTTGACGCGCCGTTTCAGGAGCAGTGTTTCCTGTGGGACAGAGGAGCTTCCTTCAGTTTTGATTTTTTCACTTTCAGTATCTTTTATATGCACACGATGAGTAAAACACTGAAGGAAATGGAATGAAAATGAAAAAGCTGGATATATCTCCATTAATATACAGTTGCATTGAAAAGTCATCAGCTTCTCATCATGCCGTTGACTGTATTTACTGCAGGACTGGATTCAATTATTTTCATTTCATTTTAAGATGTCCTGTTGTTTTGCTCGTTCCCCATAAATTCCAAAAGGAGGGAAATTGTTGAAGAGCATGGAAACAAAACAGAGAAAATGAAACGGCCCATGAAAGCATGCTGCTAGTTTTATGCAAAAGTTTATGTATCTCCAAAAATAATTAACTAGGAAAACATTTAGAATCAGTCCAAGGACTCTGAGCAAACATACAAAATGTTACAGTGCACGCAAACCCTGACGACCAAAGAGAAAGAAAGGCAAATAAATATTACCACAACTGAACAGAATATGGAAATATGCTTCAGCGGTGCCACAGCATGCACCCCGGAGGTGGTGAGGTATCAAAGCAAAACCAAACTCACCACAAAGAAACTCACAGTGAGACGAACAGAGCCGAGCGATATTTAATAACCCTTCACGAACATGAGACAGAAACACAGACATGCTGAGCCTGATGGTGGACATGCAAGCATGGAGAGCAGAGACGTGTTTAAAACATTTTGACCAGCTGTTGTTGGATGTAGAACACAAACACACACACACACACACACACACGGCAAATGTTTCCATTTGGTGTGCTGGAGAAAGACGTATGAATTGTCATGTTTGTCACCGTCACACTGTCGGTGTCTTTATTGCGTCCACTTACTCTCTGACCCTCACACGTTTGCGCTGCAGAGAGACGTTCCTGCGGCAAAGTGTGAGATACGGTGGTGTGAGGTCCTGTTGTTCCTCTGCTATCAGCACCCAGAGAACACAGGCTCTGACGTGTTTTACAAAAAAGTGCACAGTAAACAACCAATGCCGCATGAACACATTTTTTAAAAAAAAAAAGTTTCTGGAAGGCAAGGTTGACACTGGCAGCTGCACGGGTTTCAGGAAGATCAGCCCGGATCTCCTGAGTTCTTCCAAGGTCATTCCAAGCCCCAAGAACATAAAATGCATTGTAATAAAACAGCAGGTTTTCGTTTTTAAGAGCCTAAAATTAACTCCGACTATGCAAATCCCCTGAGAAAATGTTAAATTAAACTCTCTGTCTCTTTCACTGTTTTTTTTTTTTTTTTCTTCCTCCCTTTCACCGTACGACCCCGACACATTTCCATGTTGGAGTTTCCAGTTATAGCCGCAGTGTAATCAAGGCTACAGAGCTCAGGGATGACGGTGACGTGTTTGAAATACCTACTTGATACCCTGGTGGTCTCCCTCGTACTCTGTGTGCCTCGCACATGTCCCTGCCATCGGTTGTGCAAGTGAGATCAGTGCTGTCCTCAGATCAGCTTTGATGTTAGTGAATACTTGGAGGGAGTCCCAAAGTACCATACTGCTCACATACGGTGGTCTTACTGAGACTACTGTCCCGAGTTATATCAGGAATGTCTTAAACACTGTCCTAAACAGTTGCTTAGGGGCATTTCTCTCCTTTTGGTTGAGCCTTCTGTCATGGCAGCCTACAAATCCCACCATCGTTACTGTGATAGCCAGACCATGACCGTCTTTAACAATCCATGTCTATAGAGTATATTAGCAGTAAAGCTTCTTAGGGGCAGTTGATAGTCTAGTAGGCTCACATCAGGGTTCAAAAGCCCCTGCAGATGTTTAGCTCAGGCCAGAGAATGATGAAGGAATGGATTGTGACCCCTGTCCCATCCCACTCACACAAACCTATTCCTGTCCTGTCCCAACCCCACAGAAGTACTCTTGTCCCACCCTGACCCCACAAAAGTATTCCTTTCCCATCCTAGCCTCACAAAAGTACTCTTGTCCTGCCCCAGTCCCGCAAAAGTACTCCTGTCTCATCCGAATCCAACAAAAGTACTCGTTTCCTGTCCAGATCCCACAAAAGTACTCCTGTCACACCCTGACCCCAAGAAGTACTCCTGTCACACCCTGACCCCAAGAAGTACTCCTGTCTTGTCCAAATCCCACAAAAGTACTCCTGTCCCATCCTGAACACATGAAAGTATTCATTTCCCACCCTAACCCCACAAAAGTACTCCTGCACCATCCTGAACACACAAAAATACTAATTTCCTGTCCCAATACCACAAAAATACTCCTGTTCTGTCCGAATATCTGTGCAGACTTGTCTTCTCCAAGAACTAGTACAATCCTGTAACTGGCTGGCTGCAACCAACGAGCTGCCATGACAGATTTTTATTCCTTTTAGAACTGCATATTCACATATAAAAACAGACCTGTTGTTATCATGATTCCCATCCCTGCTCCCGTTGATATTTTTGAGATTGACTTCCATCCCACAGGAATCATGTGACCCACAGGACTCACTGAACAGTTGTTAGCCTTTAGCTCAGACCTGCTTATCCGTCTCCCCTCCCCGACTATGGGAAGCACACCAAGCTCCTGCTCTCAGAGAATTATCCTCAAATTCCACAGGTGTGATGACGGTTGTCATGTGACTGCTAAAAATAGTCTTTCCCTGAACTGTTCCTGTGGCAGGTTTGGGAGAGTCGTAATTTTACGGCATGATGTCATTCTGCCTCTGGTAAGAGCATAATTTAAAAATCCTCACGTGTCCCGTTAAAGGAACACGATGGCAGTATCAGGACATTTCTGGCAATCTAAAATCTACAGAGGAACCGGAGGCAGAGAGGAAAAGGCCAAGTGTTGGAGCAGCCCGATCTGTAGACTGATGTGTTTCTAGCCTACTACAAGGCTGTCGGTTCAAATTTACAGAGGTGAAGGACATGAGCCTCCCTCAGGAAGCTTCTCGAAGGACCGCTCTGAAAGGAATGTGGGGCTGCTGACATTCACACATCTTCAGTTACTGCGCGGTTTATTTAACCTTTAATTTACGTTAACCAGTGTGTTTTCCCTCGCTCATGCGAGTGGATAGTGATCCATAACTGCTCTAAATTAATTGTTTTCAGTTGATTTTACACCATTAATGTACTTTGCTGTTGCATAAATATCATCTTAAACCAGAGAAGTCGACTGAGAACACGGTAAACAAAAATTAAAAAAATATATTTCAGTAACATTAATTTTAGGATGAGGTGCTAAGCTGATGTCACTCCAGATTAAATTTAACGGTGCGGATGGTTGCAGACGTTTTCAGCGGATGACATTCAGGAGAGCTCATGGCTCAATGTGGCATCAAGAGTATCAAACAGCAGCAGTATCAGATTGATTCAAACCTTTATAGACTGAAAACAGCTGCCTTTGAGTGAAAGAGACCACAGTTTTCAGCCCTATCAACTTGAGTTTCACAGCGTGACGCACAGAAACAGTGAGGCTCTCCTGGATTCTGTCATTGCCGGTGACCTCTCCATGTTGTTCTCTACGCCGAGAGCTCAGGTTTAGTCATAATTCACCACAACCACAGTTTCACTCAACCTCAGTGAGATATGAAGCTTTCACAGCCGGAGTGATTTTTATTGGCTCTATAAATATCAGTGCACGTTTAAAAAGCTTTTAGCTATTTTACCCACCCGGTGTTGGCTAAGAAGAATATATTTTTTCAAAGGAATTATTTTGTCTCAAAATAATTGGGGTTGAGGAATCATAACTCACTTTCTCTCTCCTTTCCTTTCCTCTCTCTTCTCTCTCTCCAGGGCCTCCAGTGTTCCTAAAGGTCCTCCTGTGGCACCAAAGGTACCGTAACACAGCACGTCACCAAGAGAACCCAAACATTGTATACACTCGTGTAGTATGGAAGGAAATCAGAAAATATAGCTGTTGACTTAAAGGTGCATTCTGTAAGAATTAAAACATTAAAAAAAGAACTGAAACTGAAAAAGCCCTGGCCTGGCCCAACTGAAAACCTCCCTGTCTCGGGGGTCCAAAGCACCTGGAGTTAACAACACCAACATCCCAGTGATGCTCGAGCTCCCGTTCCATACCGCTAACTGCACGGCTAAACAAGCTAACTAGCAGTCAGTGGTTACTATGAAGATATTTTGCCCCGTGTTCATTTGGAGTATGAACTCGACAGGTGGCCAGTTCTTACATATTGCACCTTTTAAGGAGAAAGCACGCCAGGTGAGGTTACATCAAAGTGATAGCAACAATGATCAGCATTTTATTAACGATGGGTCTTTAATTCAGATTTTCATGCTATGTAGATGCACGAGGTAAGAAACTTGTGATGCTAAAAGTTAGTTTATTAATGGCTGATTCATTATAACGGCATTTAAGAAGAAAAGTGATTCACCTGGGGTTCTGTGTTTGAAGTGCTTTGAATACTTTTGTTTTAGTCTCTACGCCCTTCTGAAACGATGCTGAACACATTTTTTGCTGCATGAAAACCCCTGTTGTCTTGATGTTATCTTACAGTGATGGATTTATTTTCATTTTTTTGAAGTGACATTTAAGTATACTGATGCCTCGTTATTCACTGAAAACAAACAAATTGATTTTGAAGCTATATCGAATTGAATCAGAATTTAATTTGGTGTGTGATCCCTAAATCCTCACCTGAGAGGCGTCAGTATAGTGTGTGCTGTGTTGTGATTTGTTTTTTCGTGTGTATTTGCATGCTCTTCTTTCATGCCACTAGGACATCAGATCAGACATCATAAAACCAGTGGCCCTCACCCACCCACCTCCGCCTCTCCACCCCCATCCTCACTCCTCCAGCCCCTCCGCTGCACCCTACAACAAGGCTCCCAGAGCTTACGGTGGCTGCGGAGCAGAGCTCCCTCCTTCACATGCTCCTTTTGCTCCCTTCATCCCATCCCCATCCTCTGCCTTCACTCCTGCCTCCTCCTCCTATGCCAGTCCTCCCCCTCCTCCTCCTCCACCTCCCGTCTCTTACCCATCCTCTCCCTCCTCCTCCTCCTCCCCCCCTGTCCTCGTCCCGCCCCAGCCATCAGTGTATAACACGCCAATCAACCTCTACTCCAATGAGAACGCATGCGAGGTGGCCATGGGGCAGAGGCGGGGCCTGTTGGAGAGTCAGGGCGGAGCCTTGCCATTACAGTTGAATGGGTGAGTGGCATTCTCTCCAGCCAATCACACAAACGAATCCATCCTCTACGTTTAATACCTTCGACTTTCTCCCCCTTGGTTCAAATGTCTGATTTATAGTTGTTGTTTTTTTTTAATCTCCTTTCACTTTCGGCTGTGTTGTATTCTAAATAGAAAACCAATATGTGATGTAGCCAGCAGCATTTGTTGAAAGGTGTTTGTTATCTTTAGAAACAAACGAAACGGCAATGGGAATTTGAACCTACCACATCTCTGTCAACTGCTGAAGTGTGTACTTGGTTTCTTTTTAAGCTGGACAAGTCAACAGGTGTATAGTTCAGAACAAAAGATCTTACATCTGTAAAAATAAATAAATAAATGAATAGATGAATAAAGCCCATTTTCAAGTTGGAATCTTAAAGTCTTGGACATGTGAGTCTGATTTAATGACGAAGAAAAAACTTTGAAAATCAAACTTTTCCTGCATCATTGAATCAGACTCACATGTCTGTTGGTGTTCTGTTGAGAGGTAAACAAACAGAGCAATAGTAGAGCATGGTTTGCATCAGTGACAAACCAAATTACTGTGTGACCTGATCTGTTGTGAATGTGTTGCTTATTATAGTGTGGAAAAGCAAAAGTTTCCAAACAGAAATGGTGTCTACGCAAACTCAGGCGGGTAAATGTGGCGTTTATTTACTACAGGAACTGGAAAAGAGACATTTAATAGCTTGGAACTATGGAATTGAAGTCCAGTTAAAATGAAGAAAATAGTCTTTTATCTTATCTGTATAGGCTATAAGAGGCAGGTAATCATTGGTTAATGGTATAAGTTGGAAACAATCCGTATCGTTCACCCCTTGTTAAATCGCAGTAAAACATCAAACAAGCTTTTAAAGGATGAGATCTTGGAAAGGAGGATTTTAACATACAACTTAAATCAGTGTGTAAAGACAAAGTATGACGGCATGACAGCTGTATGTGATCTTCATATTCATATCAACACATGTCAAACTATTACCATGAAACAAATCAAAAAGTGCTCCCCTCCTCCTCCTCCTCCTCCTCCTCCTCCTCCCCGTCTGTGAGTGCATCATGAATCATTCATGATATCCTATAAAAAAAACACTTCTCTGCTTCTCTAAGTGAAACTAGACCTGTTCCTCTGTATTTCGTATCGAGGTCAGGAGTCTGATTGCAGCACCACGTTTATTACAAACACTTGTAGCACATAAAGACGATACAACCACTCTTCTAACTCTCTCCAAACTGCCTGTTCCCATCTTTCTACTCACTCTGCACGTCTCTTTCTACGTAATTCCCACCGTCATCTTCACCCCCCCACCCCCGAATCTTCTGTCTCCCCTTTCTCCAGAGGCATAGTGAGTATAACTATGCTATGATGCTATGACTAAGCTGCGTATATATAGCTGACACTAGTAACTCGACCTGCGTGGCATTCTCTCTTTGCTCTCTTGTAGCGAAATCAGTGATTCAATGAAGGTTTTTCAGCGTTAAATTGAAACGGTCTTTTCACCTTTTCCACCATTTCATTCATTCTTTCTCTGATTCAATCTCAGAAACAAAGAGGGTGAGTTTTTATGTGAGTGGTTCTTATTTATCGCCCCTCGAGATAGCAAATGGACTGGATTTACTCCGTTTGTGAGTCATAATTCCTCCGTTTTTGTTTTCATGTTTCCACTCACTCTGCGCTCTCTTTCTGTGGGAAACGCGCTGACAAGATCGGTTCCTCTCTCCGTGAGACTCAGCAGACACCGGCGATCTGCACAATATAATCTTACACCGCGCGGCCGTGCACTCACGCACGGACACACAAGCTGCATTTCAATTGGATACATCGCCTTCCACAAGTGTCGCAGAGGACATTTAATAGCATGGAATCATTTATGTCTGGATCTTTCCTCAGTGTTTGATTGACTTGCTTTCTTTTTGTTGACATTTATATCACAATTTTCTTCTTTTTTAAAACCTTTTTTCACTGTCTTTGCTTGTATTCTTGTTGATAGACAGTTCAACAACTGCAATGGTTTATTTTTTAATCCAACATACAGGTTTTCTTACTGGCCATCACTGTATAGTAGCAGGTTAAATGTTACAAATATATTGAATTATGGGATTGTCTCATCATCCCTCATTTTGAGAAGGCACTTTCCTGGAGATATTCATAACATTTGCTCTCCAGAATCCCACTTTGAGTTATCTTCTCTGCAGATTTACAACAACAACAACAACAACTTTCCCTCCCTGCTGCTTCCAAGCGGAATTATTGTTGGCGCCGCTGTTGCAAAGACAGCTGGATCGTCTCCATTTTCCTCAGAGCTGCTAATAACAACGAGGTTCAAATCATCATTTTACGCAGTCATTTGCTCTATAATAGAAGTTAAACAAACTTAGACAAACTTGTATAGTGCTAACAAGGTTCATAGGGAACCAACTTAAACACGTGTGGTTTCATTATCCATTACATTGTGCATTCATATACTTCATAATCATACATTGAAGCACAATTCTCAATTTCCAGTTTAATCTTCCGTCGCTGCATGTTTCCACTCTTGCTTCTTGTTTGCTTGTTTTTGCATGATGTATCTGAGCTGTGTGGTTCGTTTCAGAAGGGATCTTTGAGTGACAACTTTTGATGTTTTTTACTGTTAATTCTCAAGAATCGGGACACGTGTACGTCACTGTTCTCTGTCTCTGTCTTCCTCTCAATCCTTGTTTTTCTGCTTTCCAGACCGCAGCCAATCCTAAAGTCACAAAGTTAGTCTCTGAAGCACGTCAGGTCATGAGTGTTTGACTGCCTGCCGTCATTTTTACTCTTGTGTCTTTCTCTGCACCTGTCGTACTTTATCATGGCACCTGCATGTGTTTGCTTAAAGGGTAACTCCACCAATTTTACAAACTAAAGTGTGTTTGCTGGTCTTAAGGAGGAAGCTGCATGTAATAAGAAGTGCCTCAAAGTTGCATTGTGGGTAATGTAGGCATCAGGTTTTAAAAAGCAGTCCACTTGGTCTGCACTGCTCTCCTGTAACGCTGTTGGACGAACGTTACATTTTAATTCCATTTTCCTTACCATTCTTCTTCCTTTTCAACACTTGGCACCTACATTACCCACAATGCAACATATACCACTGGGTGACATCACTAGAAGCAATTAATTAGATTCCATACAGCTTCCTCTTGAGCCACAAAAGGCTTTATACTGTTTTTTTTTTTACATTGTTACTTATAGTAAAGTTTTACTGTACAATTAGCTTAATGTGATTGTGAGATTATGCAGCAACAGCAGCACTCAGCTAATACAAAACAATTAAGTTTGTGTATGTCATAAAATATGCTGAGGCTGCAACATATTTTTACCTCAACTGTAAATCACAAATAAATTGACACTCACACACAGAGTATAACTGTAAGTGTGTGACCAGGCTCACACAGAGCTGTCAACACTCCCACACCCACATAGCTGCTGCTGTGACGAGAACGTGTTGAGAGACGCTCATAAATCAGTCTATTCAGCGTGCTAGGTGAGCGTGTCGCTGGCTGAGTGTATTCATACGTGATTTATCGACAGCGGGGCCTGAACAGTCTTCAGTGCCTCTCGCCGTGTGCGGGCGTTTTTCTGAAGAGCTGATTTATCGACAGCCAATTAGTAACTGGCCCGTCAGCACCTTGATGCCAGGAAAGACTGCAGACACACAAATGTTTAGTGTTCAGGCACTCACACACAATCACGCGTGTTCAATCGTAGTTATGCTGCATGCTCATCCAGGCAAAAGTGCATGTTTTTCATACAGATTGAACAAAGTTCATCTGTTGTATTCTCCATATGTATACTTCTCTACTGCCCAAATATATGAATGAATGTAGTGATATAGAGATCTAGATGATTCAGCAGCACCTCCGTGTGGAAGGAAAGAGAACTGACTCGTATGAAGAGAAAATTTGTCCAACTGGCTCTGTGTTTTGCATGCATTTTAATTTCTCTCCATCTCTATTCTTCTGTTTGCTTGTTAACATTTCCTTTTATCAGTTTTCCTAGTTGAATTCACCTCTCACTCTCGTATCTTCTTCTCTTCCTCCACTTTACTTCCCCTTCAGTGGACCTCAGAGTATTTTAAAGTAAGTCCTACTCAGATGACTCCACCCTGTCTTTCAGAATGAATCACTGTGTCCGTTTTAGCTTTTCCTGCCTTTATTCAGTGTATTTCTGTTTTCTACCATCCCCCTTTTCCTCCCCTCTGTTATTGCTTTCTCAAGAAAACCTCCACCACCAAGGTATCAGATTGGCTCGGACCTAGACACCAAATGCATTTTAACAAATTGTGGTGTGACGTTTCTTCCCATTTTTTTCTGGTCTAATAAGCACAAATCGTTGGTGATTATATTCGCCACATTGCTATTTCATGTAACCTGCAATCTAAGCACCAAACATTTTAATACCATTCCTCTAACTGGCTCACTGTGTGTTCAATAACATCAGTACATCTACAATCTGTAATCTCTGGTTACAATTAACCTCCTGAACAGACCTAACATGGTTTTATCTCACAACACACTCAGAACTACTTATGACCTACTTACGGTAGTCGGTCTCCACGAATGAAATGGTTTATAGGATCCTGTAAAATTAAAAGTTCTACATTTCACTTTAATATGTCATAATACCTCCATGGAAATGACATCAGTCGTCATCATCTGCGACTTTGATCAGTTATGAGAGGAAGCCTTTTCAAATTAAAAGTGTATTTGTTGAAGTCATTCGTCCTGTCCCTCCAGAGTTCCCAGGAAACACATCGTGGACACAGATATCCATTTTTACCATGTGCCCACTCATGCTGATGCCAGTAGGAAGCGCATAACCGAGGACACGGAGGACTGGCGCCCACGCACCGGCACCACCCAGTCCAGATCTTTCAAGATCCTGGCTCAGATCACCGGCACCGAGAATGGTACGTTACTGAATGAAGTGCAAAGAGTGGTGGTGTTTGCATGGATTGCTTTCAGGGCAGCCTCCATACGTAGAGCAAACACATATAGCAAAACCATGATTCTAACTGTGCGTCATTCACTGGTTTATCTGATATCGCTGTGCAGGTGTTGTTCCTACAACATCATAGTTAACGTGAGAGGAGTCGGATAGAGAGGGGAGGGTTTAACAAGAATGTGAAAAAATGAATTTCTCTATTGAACTACTATAGAAATAATCAAGTAAAGTATTTGATGACCTGGGATTGAGAATCAATTATCAGCTATCTTTCTCCAGAGTCCCTTTCAAAGTTACATATTGTTGCCTTAATTATGATGTACTAGGAAAACAAAGTGATATCAGATTATGCATCATTCGTTTGTGAATCAAAAGCTCAGTAAACAACTATTAAAATCTTAATCATTGTTTTTATTCTTTCACTTGTAGTTCAAGAGGAGGAAGCTGAGGCAGCCAGGAAGTCAAAGTAAGTGCATGGCAACAGTTTTAGCAGTCCTGTTAGACTCCCTATCATCAGTTTGGTTTTTGTGTGCAGTAACAATACATAGTCCATAAAATATCATCTTCGGCCCGCTCCATCGGGAGCCTCTAACATATAAAGGCAACTTTTATGGAGCGGCAGAAAACTCGGACTTTGGATATCAGTGGCACAGTTCTGGCGGTTGTGTTGATGCTGTGTGGGCTCTTCCTGTCTAGACAGCAGAGAAGGGATCTCGTCGGAGCCAATAAGTCAAAAGCCAGACCTCTGTGCACTGTACAGAAAGTCCAGTCTTAGTAGCTCCAAAAGCTAACAAAGTCGTTTTTTAATTAAGTTCCCGCCTCAGGTTGCTGAATTTCTAAAAAAATAAATGACAGCTGAAGGTGGTTTTCATCCTTGCTGTGGCTTCATGTGATGCTTTGTGTCTCCTAATGGTTGCCTGCGCATTTTGGTTGCTGGATGTGACAGCCGTGCAGTGCTGCATGACTTTTAACCAGCAGTGATCGTGTTTTTGACAATCACCGCAGGACTGTGGCGTCGTTTTTCAGTGTGATGTGATCCATCGGCTGTCTGGTGCTCGTGGTGGTTTCGTGGCGATACATGTGATCAGTGTGTGTCTGCGATCGCTCGTATTAACATGCAGACATTCCAGCTGTCTGTGGCTTTTTGGTGTTTGGCTTCATGGTTGAATGCATTCATCATTTCACTCCATACTGGCCATGAGATGGAGGCGTTCGTTCTCTGGATGTTCCTTCCACTCTGGTTCTCCACCCCATCAGAACTTGTGTATCATCAGCTGCTAGTTTGTACAGTTGTCATCAAGCTTCAGCTGCTGCATGTCTCACAGTGTTGTATCTTCGTAGATTTCAGGGCAGCTTTTCCTAAATCCTTTTTTTCTCTCCCTTTTGGTGTGTTTTTCTCTCCTTCTCTTCTCTTCCTGTCACGGCAGAGAGAACAAGACCACCACTCGGTTGGTGGTCGGCCCTAAGTATAAGGAGCTGAGAGACTGGCATCACGGAGTGTCCGCCCGCACCCTTAATGTCCAGTAGACTCTGTGTGTGTGTGTGTGTGTGTGTGTGTGTGTGTGTGTGCGTGTCCGTCTGTCTTGTCTACCTGTGTATCTGTTCACCACATCAGTTAGACTTCTGTAGGTGATTGTTAATGAAATTGACAGTCGAAGGCTTGTGCACTAATGGAAATAAAGCAAATACAGCAACGATTTATGGAGTGAGAGCTTGAAAAAGGAATTGTTGGCAGTCTTTGTGTGTGTGTGTGTGTGTGTGTGTGTGTGTGTGTGTGTGTGTGTGTGTGTGTGTGTGTGTGTGTGTGTGTGTGTGTGTGTGTGTTAATGTATGTGCCTGCTCTGCGCTGGCCTCATTCAGACCTTTGATTAAGTGTTGCTCATTCATTTACCGACCACTCCACTGATTCCAGTTCTGACGGTACACTGTGGACGCGTAAACGCTCACTTTTATCAGCGTGTCCACTTTTACCTTATTACACTGTACATGCTCCTGTCTCATATATAGTATTGATTGAATGATCCTCATACTAATAATAAATTAAAGGAGACATATTATTTTACCATTTTACCGTTTTCTCATGCTGTCCAGTGCTGCAGCTCTGTATTCTCCCTCTCTGAAATGGTCTTAGCTAACAACAACAGATCAGCTGCACTCAGTCAGTTCTCATGTGCCAAACTATCCGCTGGGCAGGAATGATCCAAATGTGTGACATAGTGTGATGTCACAACGTCACGGAATTAAAGGCGGGGCTGCTGAAGAGGCGTTTCTGGAGCAGTATTTTCTATGGGAGAAAAGAGCTTTTGTTTGTTTGGACTTGCACAAGAAGGTATAAAACAAACTAAAGAAAAGGAAAAAAAAAAACTAAAAAGCATATTAGGTCTCCTTTAATACGGTGGTTAGGATCCACTATTGAGCCAAAAACAAAGATGAAAGAAAAGTGATGTGGAGTTTTTATCAAAAGTCTAAAACCTTAATGAATCTTCACTGCAGCACATACATGTCATACTGCATACTGGCCTCACATACTGTATTTTGCACGTGCAGAATGCCTCATGGTAATTAGAAAAAGGCCTGCCGAGAGTTGCTTCACCTTCATTGTGCTGTGTTTCACTGTAATGTATGGTGGCAAAAGGGGCAAGGTTAGTTTGGAAGGAGGAGCATGATTTCTGTCTGAGATCATTGAAAATAGAAACTCTGCCGTGGCTCTGTGTGACTCTCAGTTATGTCTGTTCCTTTTATGTTATGTGGACTTTTGTTTATCTGTATGTTATGGAGGAGATTGGAACTACTGGTGAGGTATGATGGCGATGTCAACTTGCATAAACCAATAGCTCATATGCTGAAGTATGCTGCTGGGATGTAACAGTCCAGACTGGTGCTCTAAGTCGTTTGTATGGAAACCGCAAGTAAGGAAGTGAGCAGGTTGTTGCTTTGAGGGTGTGCGAAGTGAATGTGTAATCGCTATAAATGGCTTGCAATGCAAAAGTAATGCTATGTAAAATATTTCTCCAGTGCCTTTACATCTTTACCTTTACTTCACCTGCCTTGTTTACTTAGCGCTGATGATGCTGACTTTATAGTTTCTTCTCTGTAGATCATAGCATTTACCTCTAGTGCCTGACAATGTATCTCTCTGTGATTTGAGTTTGGAAACCTATTATTCTTTATTGTAGCTAATAAAGTGATTACATTTTTTTCTTGTTTCCCTTTTCTCTCTTGTCTCTGGTGTCCTTTTTTCCTTACTTCCTTTCTCCCTCACTTCCTTAGTTCCTTCACTCTTTCCTCTTTTAGTTGTATCACTGAATCTGAGACAAACAGTGAGGAGGTCAGGTATAAAACTCCAACCAAACTTTTTTTTTAATTTCACCTTTCCATCTGTGAATAGTCAAGCAGCACCGTAGTCACTTTTTAATTATAGCAAGTCCTTAATTAATCACTGGAACTAACTGACCACTGTTCAATAATTTCAGTACACTGGGATGTTTGTTTTTCACACCACCACCGTAACAAACTTTAATCCAAATACTTTATTCAAAATGTACCAAAACCTTCAAAATTAATGATTTAAACACACTGATGCTCTGTCTGTTATCTGCCAGTGACAGATCTGCAACACATCAATCCTCTCACCATGTAGAGGTTTCGCTCTCTGCCCTCAGTGGACTGAACGGTGCAGAATCGGATCACATGATCAAACACCAACCGTTGGCGCAGAAGGCAGGCTCATCAGCCGATCAGCGACAGCCAGAGGAGGGCGCTACAGTCCCTGGCTATGTCCTCATTTCCGAACCTGGCAGCCTCTTAAAAACTCAACACCAAGAGAACGATGAATCATCCGCAGCACCGCTTCACTTAGTGGCCTTCCCGATGGCGTATCCAGGTTCTGTTGACGTGTTTTGTCAGATACATCCAACCCAGCTGTCGAACATGAACTATCCACTAACTCCAATGCTCGTACCTTTAACATACAGTGGCTCAAACTCAAGCCAAATACCTGAATCTCATGCACGAAGGCCAAATGATGCTTCTCTTAATGCAGCATTTTTGCCTGACAGTGTCCCACCGTATCTTGGCCAGAATCCTGTGTGCACCCAGACTCCAGCTTCCTGTTTACCTGTTTTTAGTGTTCTACCCGCTCAAGGGCTGAACTCGTCACATAATAGTGACTCCTCGTTAGTTCAGAACAAAGCACCAGAGGCTTCCTCTGATCCTCTGGTCCCTGCCCAAACACCAGCTGCTCAGGATAGTGCTGTTACAGAACCACCAAGCTTTCCACCTCACGCACCTGAAAGGTACATTCACCTATGGATGTTTGAAATGCAATGATAGGTCCAAAAAGGCTTTTAACTATAATCATTTATTCTACTTTGTTGCCTCGGTCCAACAGTTCCCCTGTGACACCACTAGAGGGCAGCACAGACTCAGTAAAGTCGGAGTCTAGTGGGCGTCTGACTGCTCATGCAGGCGATGACCGCAAATTGAATTGCCAAGCAACAGATTCCCTGAAGGCAGCACACACTCGGTTTGACCTTTCTCCTCAGCACAGGTGCTGCACTGCAATTCTCACACTTGATGCACATGAAGTGAACTTTTCAGTTGTCAGGTAACAGCTCATTAAAACATCTCGAGTATGTGACCAATCTGTGACATCTGTACTGTGTCTGCGTGTCCTATTTCTGTACTCGCAGTTTCCAAGTCAATGCTCATCCGTCTCATTTGTCAACACGTCGTTGTGCACTTTCTACCAAACCAGTCAGGTACGGTGTTGCGAGGAGTTTCACTCAAACCTGAATAGAACTTTTTTCTGTTTAATATCACTTTGCTCATCAGTTTGATTCTCCTGTATTCTCTGTCTTCTGTTGTCTGTCTATATGGTGTACTGCTGCTGTGTATTGTGTGTTTGTGTAAACAGGAGGGAGCTGCTGTCAAGTCCTCTGGACTTCCTGCCAAGAGCAGCCCCTCGCCCTCCTCCTCTTACTCCCAGTGCCCCAAAACAGTCCACACAACACACACGCAGTCCAGTGCAGGCGAGGTAGAAAGAGTACATGTGTTGTGTTGTGGTGTCTGTGTTCTCTGCCAACAACCTCTACCTCTCGGCTTTTAATTGACTACTCCTGAAACCTTTCCATTTTGCCATCAATTGTTTTTGACATCTCGGCTCCATCGTGACTTCCCCTCCCTCCTCTGCCTCCCCTCTTCCTCGTTATGTCGTCGCCTTGTCAGAGCAACTTGTCAGAGCCGTCCCCCTGAGAAGGCAATGTCTCAGTCCTTACTGGACGCCCTGCTCATCACTCCAATAACTCAGGCCCCGCCACTGCGCTTGAGGAAGAAGAAGAAGCGTCGCAGCGTCAGTGAGCTGCATCTGCCCAAGAACAAGAGGTAGACAGGGCAGACCTGGACAAAGCTACCGGCTAATGTGCAGCTGCTTGAGAATCGTTGTTTTAAGTTAAAGGAGACGTTTTATGCTCATTTTCACCAACATCATTTCACAAACTTTAACTACTAGAATAGGTTTATATGCTTGAATGCTCAAAAACACATCAGTTCAGTCATGTTTTCCAGTCCTGCAGCACTTTATTCTCCCTCTGCTTTAGCTTCTGTCTCTTTAAGGCCCTCCAGTTGCCTCTGATTGGTCGGCTCACACACACCAGAGCCAGCTAAGCACCGCTAACAAAATAAGAGCAGCTGCGATAAAACAGTTTCTGCCAAATTAGCTGTCAGTTCAGTTTATACCAACCAAGTATAAATTATGCAAATATGGACATCGTGTGTGTGTCACAGGATTAAAGGTGAGACTGTTGACGAGGCGTTTCAGGAGCAGTGTTTCCTGTGGGAGATTGGAGCTTCTGTTGGTGCAGACTTAACTTTTTGGCTTTCAGGATGTTTTACGTGCATAAGAACTATAAAACACATTTATAGTTTTGTCCAGGTCTATGTCTTGGAAAGAGTGAGAATAATATAATCAACTATTACACAAATAATATATGGAGTGATTGACTTTGCATGTTATGTGACGCATGCTGCTCATAAACTAATGGCTTGAACAGCTTGAACAGTCTACAGTAGCAAACCGAAGAGGCTGAAGGAAAGAGAGTGTTGTTATATTTTTAACGCATGGTGTAAACAGGCCTCGAGTGCACTGAACATGCCATTTAAAGGCAGTGAAAAAAGTTGCGTGAAGTCGGACCGTGCCAAGATACGGTCCATATGTCTCCGTGGAGACGACTCATACCAGCTATGACATTCTGTGGTTACTGTGAAACAACTTGGCAGCGTCTCACAGAGATCAGTCGTTGGCTGGTGGACACAAGTGCACGCATTTAAACCGTGAAGTATGAAAAGTGTGTGCATGTGTGAGGGAGGGTTTGAGTGGGTGTCTCTGTGGATGGATATCTTTGTCATTGTGCTTGTGTGTTGTGTGTGTGTGCATGCATGGTATATTGTGCTTGGACTGAAGCTGATCCAGAGAGTATCACAGTGCCGAATGATAGACCATCTGTTGTGTGTTGCAGAGAGCTGCTGGACAGCAGTTAGCTATGTTAATGGACCATTTGTTCAACGTTCAAACAAAAAGCAGCACATTCATGAGATGCAAAAATGCAAGTTCTCGTCGGAGCGACAGTACACAAGGGGTTACTTTACATGTGTACGCAGTCGGGGGACAGAAATCTACCCTTTTCTTTTTCTTCCTCATTATCGCTTAATGCCAGCAAGCAAGGAGTCTTGTAATTAGGCGGCATGCAGTGTTGAAAATAGACTCTGGATAAGACAAACACAGGGACAACAACAGAGATGCAGAGCGAGGCAGGGCGTTGAGACATACGATGGAAAAGTATTAATGTAAAAAAAACAGAACAAAGACCGACAAAAAGAAAATAAACGTGCTCCTCTCTCCCTCCTTCCTCTTGTCCCTCTTTAATTATCCCTTCGGTTAACAAGGTTCCTATGTGGCCCGGTGCGTCCAGATGGTCAGCACTCCAACCGGCTTCTATTGAATCAAAACACCCATTAATCAACCAATCACAGTCCTGCAGAATACAGTTACGTTCCCCTGTAATTGGCCTGATTGGTGGAGAATATTAACGAGCTGTGCTGTAATTGGCTCTAATAAATGGAGGGCTGGGGAGCATCTTATTTCCTGCTCTACTTGTCGCCTGTTGTTAGACAATTACCAACGCTAATGTGAACGAATGTTCTGCCGGATAATTTAGATAGATGGCGCTACAGCCTTTAATCTCACGTGGCAATGGCATAATGCCGTGACGTGGACGAGGTCTTTTCCTGATCTTTACGCGACCGTCCTGCTCGATACGCTGATGCCAGATGATTGCTCTTGATCCTGTTTTAGTGGAGAGAACACTGTGAGTTTCATTTGGTTAATCAGCCTGAAAGCTCACCCAATTTAGCAACCTTCCCGCCTTTATTATTACTCACTGGCAGTGGATTACTATAAATCACTAAAGTCTCATTCAACTTTCGAAAAAAATGTCATCAAAGTAAAAATATTCTGTTCCTTCTCTGACTGGGGACCCACCACAACACACTCAAGGTCCACTGTTGGTCCCACTGTTAGCTTGAAAGCCACTGGTAGAAAAGTTTAAACACAGTTCTTTTGCAAAGGATTGCATTCTGTTTTTATTCACACAGCTCCCCGAATACAGAGGGAGTCAAATCAAAGGATTCACACAGAGAGCCGAGGAGGCAGCAGTGACTTTGTAGTAAATCCCACCTGATTGATTATAAGAATCATGTTTTGTCTGCAGAATTTTTGCAAATTAAAGTAGAATAAAAACACTGCTGGAGGTGCTATGGGTTGATGCAGACACGTAAACAAGGTTGAATGACTGTCCACAGTTGTGTCTCTGCCTGTAGATGTATGAAATGAGCGTGCACTGTATCCACCGGCTCCTGCTGTCAGACACACGGGGCACCGAACGAGAAGCAGATAATGAAAATGAAGGGAGATACCGCGCAGTCTGAACGTCTCTTTCCTACAGAGAGTACTTAGATTAGGACTGTATTAGCCAAAGGCTAATTAGCCAGAATCAATGCTAACGCGGGTGCATTCATCACAGTCGTTGTCATTGTGCTGCAGCTTGTGTGATTATTGTTTAACAGTGTTTATATTAACCAGATGCTGTTTATAACCACTGATCCGTTCAGTTACAGAGTTTTCTAACAGCCATTAAATGTTACATGTAAATGTGACAGGAGCGGGGATGCAATTAGCCGTCCAGTCAACCATCTCTGTCATTTTATGTTTATGTATTTGTTGCTCACTCCTTATTCCTGTGATATTTTCTGTGAAGGGTGTCTTGGCACCAGTCTGCCACAGAGGAGGGAGACCCTCTCTTCTCCTCCCCCGTCAATGCTGTCTATGTCTTTAGGTAAACTTCTTCCCTGTGAGTTGTACATTTTGACAACATATCCTACAATCCACTGTTACATCGTAAAGAAATCATTCAGAAAGATATCAGAGCAGGGCTGCCCAAAGTCGGTCAGCGAAAAGGTTGAATTTTGCCCGCCAGATGTTTTGAGTTTTATTTTTTGAAGATGAAAACTAAGTAAACAAAAAAAACTTTAAATAAAGTTGTGAGATTGAAAATTAAATTATGAGAAATAAAGTCATGATTGTGAGATAATTAATAGTCTAAATTTAAATTAAAGTCTTATTTGTAAGATAAAACTATTATTATGACTTCCTATGGGAACTTTTTTTTTCATCAGGGTTACCTTTTCAGTTTTCATCGATTTCCTCTTTATCTGGTGGAAACGTTCCTCCATGTGTTTGCTTTTCACCTGCGGCCAACCATTAAGTTTCTGTTTTGGCCTTCCAGCGGGGAAAAGTTTGGGCATCCCTGTTGTTGCAGTCATATGGTGGTAAACCAGTTGACGCTCTGCTCTGTTGGGACCATCTGATGTTATGGATGATGAAATGAAGCGTGTTCAGCGGCGACACACAGAGCGTCCACTGAGGCGAAGCCAGCACACACACTCGAGTGTGACATTCTCCCTCTATCTGCCTCTCTGCTTGTCATTTCACCTCTCATGGTCTCTGACTCCATCTCCCTTCTCACTCATACAAAACATACCGGCACAGCTCGATGTAACTATGTAACTGCAGTTGCCACAACACTTGGTCTCCCACGAGTCCCCTAACGGCCGGGCACGAGGGGGGAAGACAGCGGCGATCCAACTGCTGGCACCGGCTCCGACTGTGCACGATGAGTGTAATACGTCTGGGGAGGGATCGTTGGCCCACCCAAGCTCCTCAGCTGGCACTGACGAACACACACATGCTTAAACACACATGCTTATAGGCTGGATGTTAGTCATAGAGAGGTTATTCATTTTTTTTGCATCACTCTATCGGAGGCCCCGGGGCCACATGTGATTGAAGAGCCGAGACATATTTTGCTCCCTCGCGCCGTGATAGCCGGACCAGCTCTGGCATCTTCCTGCAAGACAGAAAATGATTGAAACGAGTGAAAGTGACTTCCAGAGCCCGTCTCTGCATTCTTTAAACACAACAAGTAGAGAGCATTCTGCGTCAGGAGGGAGTACTTTGCTCCTGTTTTGTCCTGCAAGAGAACATTTTGGCCCGAGAGGCAACATGTCAGGAAGAAAAATGCCACAGATAGAGTGTGTTTACGTTTCTTTGGGGACAGAATGTGCCACGGCGCTGCTCGCCGAGCATAAACTGAACACCTACAGTATCACAGCGCTGCGCTCGGCTCAATTTATCTATTTTCTTTAGAGAGCTGAGAAACAGCCCCCCCGCTCCTGTTCCTGTGAGGTCATTTTCTCTATTTCGTCACTTGAATTAGTGTTCTGGCATCGCTTGATGTGAGCGTCAATTACATTTTTACTGCGGAGTCTCTTAAATTTAGCCAGCCTTTGACCCAGATGTGAAATTCAGTTTTATTTCTGAAAATGAGCTGCCGATGTTGCCGCTGGGGCCCGTTCGGTTAGTCTCTTCCTCAACGAAGCATCCAAACCAAAGGCTTGCGCTTTGAGAGGAGATGTTTGAAATATGAGACGAGGTGTCACCAGTGTTCATACAGTATATAGCTGCTGTGGTCAAACTCTATTCTACATCATGAGATCTTTGTCTCCCCTCCATCATTAGTTGTGCTGGGCTGGCGTCTGCCTTCAGTGCATCTGGAACGGGCTACTTTTGTTCATCACACCATGAGTCACTTACTCTCTGTCCAGTCATCTGAATTGATATTCTGGCACTGGTTCTGAACGGGTGTGCCATATTATTAGCGCTGTGCAAACCTACTCCTCTCCTATCCGTCATCGGACCGGTGGCCTGGACTCTGTTCTGCTGTGAAACTGGCTCGTGGGTCAGTATTCCCGAACTCGCTGTAGTCATAAGTAGGAAGTGCACCATGAAGCCGAGCACTGTACGGTTCTGGCTGTGGCGGCACGCTGTGTTTTGGTTGGTACCATATTTGTCTCTGCTCTGTCAGCAGGTAGGTGGTCTGGAATCTGTCTCACTGTGACAGGAACTTGACAAATTAGAACCCACGAGTACTTTTTTCCTGATGTTCTTTTTTTGTGTGTGTGTGTGTGTGTATAGCGGGGTTTAAAGGTGCACTACGTAGTTTTGGCGAAGACATTTTGATCAGAAGAGAAAGATCTTCATCGCTACTCTTTGTTTTCATGACTGAATGAACAAACTGACCTTAAAGTACAACACAATTTCATACTGTTTATCTTTGTTTATATATATATATATTTATATAGATATGTGCACGTAAATAATATATGATGGACCCCGCCACACTTCTAGCATCAAACAATGTTCTTGGGACTTTATGTTCCTCTGAAAACACCTCATAGAAAAAAACATATCTCTTGAGTTTGTGTGATCTGTTGCTCCTGATGAGCTGGATGCAAAAACTGACTATGTTTGAAATTAAAGCGATAAAAATTGAGTCCCTTTAATGTCTTGTGTGCAAAGAGAATTGTTTGTGGTGTGCATTTAATTGAGAAATAAGCAAACATATTAATTGATTTACATTTTGTCTCTCCACGCAGCGACGAGGGCGAGGAGCCAGAACTCAACAGCCACGAGACTGCAGTCATCAAGACCATGATCAAAGCACCTGCTGCTAACAAGGGTGAGCACCGCGGCTGTCCTGTCCACATGTGGTTGCATCTTCATCCTCAGCTTAGGTTGTCATTCACTCTTTTCCCCCTCACGTTCACAATGTGTACCTCTTCCTGCTGGCTGTACATTTTTCCACCCTGTGTGAGATGTGATTTATGGACCCTGGGACTGAGCCACAATTGGCAGCTCTTCCATTAACAGACTGCAATAATATTTCCGCCTTTGTGAAGACACATTAAGGAATACAGTACGCTGTACATACAATACATAATACGGGGGTTTCAGTGACTAAAATACATTTTTGTTCATGGAGCCAAATTGCTGCATGAGATCTGCGGAGTAGTACATTACTGCCTCAGTTGGCTGCCAAATCCAACAACAGGATATCTGTGTGCCGGTGTGTGTGTGTGTGCAGCTCTCACTGTGGGCATGTTACGGTATTTTTTTCACCAAATTAACCAGCGGACTATAATCAGACTAAGGTGCCTGCAGTGTTTTTGTAGCATAAGTCACGGTGAGAACACAGTCTCTGAATAGATTCCTTCAAATAAACTCTCGTAGAGGAAATCGAACTTAATCTCCTTTTAACTGTATGTGGTTAGACACATGGTATTTAACCACCACCGGTCTGGTTAAAAAGTGTTATTTTTATTCTCATAAAAAAAAAAAAATGTTTGGTTTCAAATCCTGGCGTAATGTAAAAACTGATTTACTGCTGTTGGATTCATGTTGTTGCAGCCAGTTAGCGAGGGGGGAAAGAGGCTTATTTTCCATGGTTGAAGCGTGACATATGTTGTGAAATAGGTCATTGCGGACTTTCTTTTTGCTTTTCCTCGTCTTTTTCCTCCGTTGAAGCCCGTTACACAGGCGAGAAAGGACCCTGCGCAGTCACACGTGCAGCAGACCTGCTCTTTGAGAAAGATAATATTTACTGAAGGGACCTGTCGGGAGTTACAGATAAAGTTTTAAGGGCAAGACACAGAGCTGCAGTATAATGAATGTACACCATCTGCAACTGGTCCACCGAGACTAAAAAATTTCTGGGCATTAGTTCATCACATACATGTGCTTGTTGGTCTGTCTGAGTATTAATCGAGCACGGCTTTAACTCTTCCGACCCCATCCAGTCTGTCCTCTCCTCTCCTTCAGTCCTCTTCCTGATGTAACTGCCACTCAACAAAAAATCGTAAATGTAGTCACCTACCCGGAGACCCGGGCTCATGAAAATATACTATCAGCCGCCGAGCAGCAGTTAGCCGCTGACCCATTTTAAATCCTGAGCTGCAGTGAAGGAGCCAGGTCTTCAGCCGCTGCCTTGTTGCAAATGCTTGTTGTTTGCTTGCTGCTACAATTTGAAAACACACACACACACACACACACACACACACACAAACACACTAGTGCTCTCCGTTTCCTTCACTTTCCTGCCCCGCTCATTCCTGAAGCAGCTTCAAAAGTAAAAATCGTTTTCACCAGCAAGATCTCTTAGATCTTAAAGTTAGTTTTCCAAATGTATGTTCTGATGGACCACATGGGACCTTATTTCGGAAAAACTTGGTTGGTAGTGAATGTAGAAACATAAATAATTTTTCGATCCCGCGTGAGTTATGCTATGAACTACACACACGATGTTTGTCAATTTAAAAGATAATTTTCCTAGAAAAAAGATTTTTTGTATTAAACCACACAGCGGCTCACATCTTCTCACTCAACATAAGTCACCAACACCAAAATGGCCGCTAACTTGGAAGGAGCGTGACTTCGGCTCTCTGTTAGGGTCTCGCCCCAGCAGCTCAGCAGGTTGAGCCCATGTCCCTGCACCTTTGAAGCAGGTGAAGTTTTGCCAGAAATCCCCCCAAAAAATCAGTTATTGGCAGATTAAACTTTTAGTTTTAAGTATTCGAATGAACACCCTAGTAGCCCTGACATTAAATACAAACCCATGTCTCTGCCCAGCCTGACAGGCACATCTAAACATGTCATGTAAGGGTGACGGTGGGCTCTAAAAGTAGCCCCTCGCCTCACTGTGTTCCCACATACAAAAACATATATCCATCCACTGTTTGCAGATCAGAGGTCAAGCTACATGTTTAGCCAGGTGTCTGGGTTTTAGCTGAAGGAATGGCTCCGTGGTCCATGTGTGTGTGTGTGTGTTGCTCATGTGTATGCATGCACATATGCCACAGGAATGTGTCGAAGGTGGAGCGAAAAAGATTCTGTGGAGATTGATGCGGTGAATCCACGGTTGTGACAGCAGCAGTCAGCCAGCTGCACGCACCGCCGCGACACCTGCTGGGTGTATAGACTGAAAGGGCAGAGGTCAAATAACTTACACACCTGGGAGGAAAACACAGACACACACATGCTCTAACCCTTTGTGTTTCCACAAGCGCTCACTTTTTTGTTTCCTTTTGCCGTTTACATTTAAAGCCTTGTGTCTCTCCTCCATCTCCTGCAGTTCACCGTCCGCCGACAGGTTTGATCACCCCATCCTTCGGTATGAAGGGTAACGGAAGTGCCAGCACCCCGAGGGGTCCTGTCCCGGCCCGACCTTTACCTCAGCCCCACCCTAAAGATGAGGACACCCTGGTCCAGATGGCAGAACACATCCCAGCTGGGATGCGTACGCCCATGTGTGCCCACTGCAACATGGTCATCAGGTGAGGGACCAATACTGCAGCTCATAAGGCCTTTTATTCATTTAACATCAGCTGAAGAATCTCTTCATGCTATTAACCATTTGGTAGCAATCTACGATTTGAGATATTATGAAGACTCTCTGGTCTCTCTCGTCACAAAGAAAGGCTGCACTCATGATCAGCTATAGTTAGAACTGTAAAACAAAACACTGGACACACACAGTGTTTAGTTCAGCTACATAATGCCTGTAGTCAAAAACAAGTTAATCTCTTGGGCTTGACTGCACAGACATCCATTTGGCAAATTAACACAGGAAAGGAAAATATGCCCACATCTCAATTATTCAGTGTCCCAGTAAGGCACTTAAAATAACTGACTTGAAGCCATCTTGAGTAAATAATCAGTGTATGAAACTGTAGAGCTACAAAGATCTGATTGTAGTGTAGATAAGGGGAAGGAGAATTAAGTTGCACCTGCCGTGGATCAGACTGTTGAGTGACACTGCACACACACACACACACACACACCCATCTACACAAACATGATCGGCTGATACCGACACTTGATTATCCTGTTGGGTCAGTTTGTTTTTAGGTTTCCCGTTTGA
Source organism: Acanthopagrus latus (assembly GCF_904848185.1). NCBI lineage: Eukaryota > Metazoa > Chordata > Actinopteri > Spariformes > Sparidae > Acanthopagrus > Acanthopagrus latus. Next base: position 25,945,221 of record NC_051043.1, read on the forward strand.
GGGATGTACGTCATGATTTGGAAAGGAGAATATGATGTGTAAACAGAGGCTGCTTGACTCCAGGAAGCTTAGTGGAGACTTAAAACATCATTATAAAGTTCTACAAATGTCATGATAAGTAGATGGTAGCTGCTAATTTCTTTAAAACATCTCCAGGACACTTCAAACTGGTTTCTGTCTAAATACTAGAGATCACACCATCTTATCGTCTGACTAGTTTCCGTCTAACTTCTGCTCAGAGGTCTAATAAATTGAAGATAGTTCAGTTTAAGTGATTTGTCGCAGCGTAACTAGTTTATAATAATTTCGGCGGATCAGTCCAACAATCAGAAACTGTAATTTTCTTTAAATCTGAAGGTGCAATTTGTAAGAATTTGCCACCTGTTGAATTCAGACTCAACAAGCAGCGGGCAGCATATCACAAGAGTAACCGCTAACTGCTGCTAACTGTGGCGGCCATTAGCTTGTGAGCTTGGTTAGCCGTGTAGTTAGCAGTCCACACTGGAAGCACCAAGGCAGTGTTTGTGTTTACACTGCTGCCACTGGAACTGTAAAATGATGTGTTACCAAAAGTTTCCAGCACACATCAGCGCCTCTGGATGGACTACTCCTCCTCTTCCTCTTCGTCCTTCCACCTCTCTACTCATCCAGTAGCTGGCTGCCCTGTCTCGAGCGTTATCTCCCAACTTGTGTCACCTTACATAACATAACACCAAGGATAGGGTAGCTCGCATGCTAATGGCTGCCAGGCTTGAGTCAATCTCAGAATAAGATCAGATAAGAACAGCTATTGTGTGGAGTAAATTAGTCCCTGTTGTTTTCCCACTTCACCTAATCATCTAAGTGGACGGAGCCGAGGTGCTGCCTGAGTGGAGGCAGAGGACGGAAGTGGAAGTTTGGACTGAAGTCGGCATTTTTTACTATTCTGGACATAGTATACAGTAGAAAATATACCCTTCAGTGTCATTTCTGCCTGTACAGAATTATCTTGTAACTTCAGGTAAAATCACAATTTGATTTCCGTTTATCCTGTGTCTGCTTATTTATGTATTTTTAAAGGGGGCCATTTCTGGTAGCTATGGGGAAATCATGGCACAAGGAGGAATTTAACTGCGCCCACTGCCGAGCATCCCTGGCAGATACCGGCTTTGTGGAAGAGCAGGGATCCGTCTACTGTGAACACTGCTACGAGGAGTTCTTCGCCCCGACCTGCAGCCGCTGCCAGGACAAGATACTGGGGGTGAGTTGGTGTGAGGTGAAATGGATCAGTACAGTGTGTGTGTGTGTGTGTGTGTGCGCGCGCTCAGAGGTGAACACTTTGGGGAGTTGACTGTGTTATCTCTGTTTTCTGGCTGCACAGCACTGTTTGTGACGATTATTCAAACAAATGGACTGAATTCGACGGTTCAGACTGAACAACTTCAGAGCATATTTCTGCGATGTGAAAGCCCCCGTGTCAGCCGTTTGATTTGAAGTTAGTATCGCGACCTTACTGTACGTCTGGCCTTGACACTGAGTGTGGCTGTGGTTGTTTGGAGGACAAAGCGATAAGCGTCCTCCTCTGTGGGATTCACAGCAAACCCGTGACACACACCAGTCTCTGGCTCTCGTTTTATGGTTATGTTTTTTTGGTTCATATGTCCTCAGGAAAGAGTTAACAATTTGCAATTCACATTACGTACAGTGTATGTTAGGTTACAGTTTGTTAAAGACTGGCTACCAGCAACAAGATCAACCCTGAGTCAGTGTAGTTCTTAATGCTTTGGTGTGAGGGCTTTGAAGAGGGCAACTGGATACGTAAAGAGGTTCAGCAGCTGTTTGAACAAGATGACATGCAGCAGCGTACGTATGTGAGATATTATACTTTAGATATTAAAGCTATAGATAAGCCACATTTAATGACTGTAAAAACATCCTATTTGTGAAGGAGCGTTAATAAGTTCACCCAAAAATACAAATTCTGCAGTAGAATAGATGGAGTCTGTGTTAAAATGTAAAACAACAACAATAAAGAAGGCTCCACACTGCTTCTTCTGGATTGATCGAAGTCTCTGGAGGCCCCTCAATTTGAAAAGGTATTATTAACGCCTGTTTTTAAGCCTGAATCTTCACTGTAGCTGCTAAATTCAGAGCATTAGCACGTCCCTCTTTGAAGTGGGCGTACAGGCTTGACTGCACGTCGAGGGGTTTAAAATAACATCTTTCAAATCAGATCTTGGGGCTTCTGGAGACTTGAGTTATTCTGGATGAGATGTACGGAGCCATTTCACGTTTGTTAAGTTGTTCAGGAGAATGCTGCAGAAACTCTCTATCGGTGATTGAATTTTCATATTTGGGTGAACTTATCCTTTAAAGCAGAGGTTGACCCAACCTTTAGACTTGTCACTGATGTATACATGTGCATGTGATCTGCTTCTCTTCAGTCTTCCCTCTGTTCCTCCCTCCTTGTCATTCGTTGGCTCCCTTAACCTGAAAATTATCTCTCAATATACATCACTTCCACAGCTCAGCATTAAGGATAAGATTGCTTTGAGATTCTAGTAGCTGCCAAACATGGATAAATAACAGAGGAAACTCTTTTCTTGGCCTCTCTCCACACTTGCACTAATGCGTTATAATCTGGATTTTAATTGTTTACTTTGTTCGTGAAGAGAAACTCTATTACATTATAGAGAAACTAATAAATGTCCCTGAGTCTCAGCCACACTGCAGCTACAAACCCAGACATGCACGATAAATGCAATGTAGGATTTTCTTTAGTGGCCATCAGTGAAACTCAGGAATGCAGTACATGTTCGGGTGTTAGGAGAATTAGGCTTAGAGGCCTTGAGGCCGCAGGTGTAGCGTGAACCCAGCGGTCAGGAAGCTGAGATCTCTGCTCTCATAACAGCTCTGACATTCATCCCTCACGTGTTCTAACCTCTCTAGCCTCAATCCCTTTCAACCCTCTATTTCTCACACATCTTCAACCAGCTTACGGCTTCTTATTAACCTGTTTTCTCACTCCCTCTCCTCTGATCCCGCGTTTTCACCCCGGCCCACCAACTTTCCATTGATTCCCCTTGTCCTGTCTCGTTCTCACAGTGTTCAGGGTGGGAAAGAAAGCCGGTTGTCTATTTTAAGCCGTGTCATGTGGCCCCACAGGAGAGAGAGAGAGAGAGAGAGAGAGAGAGAGAAAAAAGTTTGTATTCAAATGTGATGTGAGAAACAGGACGGACTGGAGGAGAGGCTGTGGATTCCTGACACATATTTATCCGTTCTGATAAAACACGGGTTGAAAGAAGTGATTTTTATTTGAATTTCATGGAAAGCTGTGTTTAAAATAACAACCCAATAAGTAAAAGTCTGTTTATTAACGTTCCAGTTACTGTCCACACACACACACACACACACACACACACACACACACACACACACACACACACATCAGTGCTCCCAATTATGATTTATGCGTGATGCCTCCGACTAACCACATCATTTGCATCTGCCCCTGCAGGAGGTGATAAACGCCCTCAAACAGACGTGGCATGTCTACTGCTTTCTCTGCGCCTCCTGTCAGCAGCCAATCAGAAACAACACCTTCCACCTGGAGGACGGAGAGCCGTACTGTGAACGAGGTGAGTGATGATGAACGCGGTGATCATGCTGACAGGGCTGATGAGTGATGTCTCAATCAAGATGCTCAAAATGTGTTGTTTCTTTCATACGTACGTCATGTTGTTCTGTCCGTATTAAAGACTTCTACAGTTTGTTTGGGACCGGCTGCCACGGCTGTGAGTTCCCCGTCGAGGCCGGAGACAAGTTCCTGGAGGCCCTTGGTTACACCTGGCACGACACCTGCTTTGTCTGTGCGGTAAGTGAAGGCCTCGCTGTGTGCTCACAGTGTGATCAGTGGAGGAGGCTTCGGTCCGTCTGACCGGCATGTCTTTTAACTGTTAGGGCAAAAAGCTGCTTTCAGATGAAACAGACAATCAGATAATTAAAACAAACAAGCACACAGAAACACAAAAAACACTGATGATCAGCGAAATGCTGGATATTCAATGTGCTCATAATATACAGTATCTACACACGTGTACATATATATTTTACCTTTACTTGTGCTTTTGATATCTAAGTCCTTTTAAGACATTTGATACTCAAGTACATTTAATATCAGATACTTTTACTCAAGTACTCTCTCACCTTTACCAGTGTAATAACTTAAAGCAGCTTTTAACAATAAAATAACTCCAGAGAGAGGGCAGAATCACGGCGTTACGTACGAGAATACAAGTTCAGGAATTGTGTTTATGTCAGTGGTGTTGCACTCAGAAACTGTGGGGGGCGCCAAATTGCACAAAATGCCATTTTCTTACACAATGCAGCTTTAAAATATGCTGTTTAAGAGTTTTAAGTATCATGGAGAACTTAAGTTAAGTAACCATTCTTTGTTTGTGTGTGTGTGTGTGTGTGTGTGTGTGTGTGTGTGTGTGTGTGTGTGTGTGTGTGTGTGTTGCTCCTCAGGTGTGCTGCACCACGCTGGAAGGCCAGACCTTCTTCTCCAAGAAAGACAAACCTCTCTGCAAGAAACACGCTCACACACTGAAGATTTAAATCTTTTGGACTTCCCTCACAGCTTTTATAGCCATACATTCTCTCTGGGTCGGTGGATGGGGGAACGTCTCTTCATAGCAGTTACAAAACTCAAGCAATACTGGTGCAAGCGTAGTGGTGGCATGTCAGGTTAAAGGGTAACACTGCCATGTCCAGGGAACCAGACGTCTAGTAAAACATTTAGCATTGTTTCTACTATAAGCTGCAAACTAATAACTGATTACTGTTTTCAGTTTTGGCATATTTTTGCTAGAATAAACACTCATCTTATTTGCTCATCCGTCCAAAATTAGAACAGTTTTTCTGCCAAATGCTGCAGTAGGATTGTTTGATCCTTGTCCTTTATATCTTCATCCAGAGTTTAATATTGAGTTTCTCTGTCACATTTAATTACCGCTGTACGTCAGCGTAAATCACGCAACATTACAATGACACAATACCAAAAAATATACATTGATAGCCATGATCACAGAGAGGGGAGGATATAATTTGTTTCAAAGCAGGGGTTCATGTTTGTGTATCTGTTATTCCATCTGACAATCTGATCAGCAGCTTTTAACACAAGATCGAGAGAGTTTTATCCATCTTTTGCCAAACTGTTTTGTTGTATTTGGTCGTTGTGAAACATCTAATCTCTGTCAAACATTTTGTCACTCTAGTTGTTTTAATACTTGGGAGCTGGATGTCAGCAGTGATGCTCAAATCTGTTATGTTCTTAGAACTATTTGACCTTTTTTCTGTCTGTTTTAAATGAATTCTATGCTTTTTTTTTTTTCTGTGCGACATTGGTAAACATGTTACTGGTTTCTAAAACAAAAGGTCACATATAGTTGTGTCAATGTAGAACAGTGAGGCACTTGGGATTTTTATGGAGGAAAGAATTGGCCATAAATACAACATAAATAAATAAATATGCATATGAAATAAATGAATAAATAAATGTTAAACTACATATGAAGCCATTATTATGTATATTTATGTATTTCTCTCAAAAAGTGCATAGCATTGACAGAAATATGTCTTGTGTGCCAAACAGTTTTATGACTCATATTCATATTTTTATTTACTGAGCATCGTTTTTGTTTTTAATTTGTATTGTATTGATTGAATTAAATTCTGGTTGGTTCGATCCTCCATATGTTTCCCAAAAGTCACGAGCTCTGTCAAGCAGGTAAATAAGGTCAAACATGAACACTTCCTGTGTAGGTAACTGTATATTTTATTGTGTTTATAGAGGGAAAAGATATCTTATCTGACAATATGTATTTAACTTTTGGGGTAAAACTGTTTTTTTGCTTTTCAGGGATCGGTGCAGGGAACAAATGAGGGGGTAGTTTCTTCTGTGTTTTTATTTTCTCACTCCATAAACTGTCCAAACCTATTGATTTGGTGATATTTGATTTAAATTGTACAAGAGTAATTGACAAATCATATTCAGTTTGGGTAGTTGTCAAGACAGACAGCTGGGTTTTTACAGTGTGGGTCAAAAGTGGATGATTGTGGTGTACAGCTGTAAACAAACATGGTAAAAAGAAAAAAAAAAAAGCTTAGTTCTCACCTACAAACTACACCTGAAACATTTCGCGTTCATGACTTGTCTAATAAATGACGTGATTTTTAAACACCCAAGAGGAAAGTCCTGTGTTTCTTCATATTGGCTGTCAGTGTAACACTATCTTGCCTCACTAAACTTCCCGTATTATTGCTTGAGAAACCACACGGCAGCAGACGGGCCTGACATAAGCGGTGTGAAATGCAGTTTTTCAACGCGTGGCTCCACCACGCTGAGAGAGGTCAAAGGAGACGCAGACAGACAGAGACGGAAAGGTGAGAGAGGAGAGCACGCTGTTGGTGGAACGAGGACGCGAGTGACGCCAAGGGGAGAAAGAGTGTGTGAGAACCATTAAGAGGCGATCCGGGTCAAACATCTTTCTCTCTTTCCAACACTCGACACGTCCACATCGTTCTGGTTTTCCTGCAATAACAAACTATCTCACACTTGCAAACTGATGCACTGCAAATGAAGACATTTTTTGTATTGTTATTGAAATGTTTTAACTGCGGACAAATTAGCAAACCAAATGCTCCCACAGATCCGCCCACCACACACACCAACATCAAACCCGACACAGATAACTGGGATTTGTATGGTTTTAAAAATATAGCAGGAAAGAAGAGATCAGTCTTATGAAACCCTCTGGTCAGTAAAAGATGTTATTAGCAACTTGGCTAACTTCCTGTCTGCTTTACAGTTCATACTCCCCACCTCCTCTGTCAGCATCAAAACCTAATTAAAAAAAACAACACAAAGATAATAGATGTAATGTTTACCACATCCCACAGGTAAAGAGGTACATTGGTAACAGGTGATGTGCCATGATTGGGAATGGAAAGGGAACACCCTGTGAAGGCGAGAACAGACAAGATTCACCACTCACATGATGTTACTTGGGTTCATCTACTTTTCACAACTATTCAGTTTTACTCTTGTTTGTTCCACTTCCAGGTTACTAGTGAATTTGTGGTGATCAGTGAGGAAGATGCTTTGTTAGTTGCTTATTATCTACTGGACTCCACTCAGTCACTTCTGTCCTGCTAATGCTCAACCTCTCTCTGTGGCATTAATCACCTCTCATAGTCCTGAGTGGATTTTAGGAGAGGAGAGGTTTTCATGTGTGTGAGACCAATATGTGTGTGTGTGTGTGTGTGTGTGTGTGTGTGTGTGAGAGAGAGAGTGAGTGTGCGAGCGAGCGAGAGAGAGAGAGAAAGAGAGAGAGAGGAGGAGGAGGAGGAGGAGGAGGAGAAAGGCTTCGGCTCCGCTTTGGAAGCAGACTCTCATCCGTACGCGGAGTAACGACACCGAGTGCAACAACTTTTTTGTCCTCTCCATCGAGACGAGACGGCGTCGCACGGTGAGTACACCTGACGAGCTCACCTGGTGTGACGCTTTCCGTCGCCGTGGTGTTACCTGGGAAGTGTGACAAGCCGGTTTCTGTGTGTGTGTGTGTGTGTGTGTGTGTGTGTGTCTCTGTTTGTAAGGTGTTGACAGCGCGCCGCACGTGCGATCGACTTGTTTACGGCGCGAGACTGAAGCGCGAGGCTAACGTAAGAAAGACAAGTACGTCACAAAATGATGGAAGCGGGATAAACAGTTTTACTGCAGCATTGTACGTCAGGAGGCGACAGTTTGTAAGTACAGAACGAATACAAATATAGTTTTCTAGGCTACTTCTTCCCTTTACCAGTGCCCCTAGAATGTGGATGTTTATCCTCCTTAAAGAATACAGCTTGTTGGATTATCTTGTTCCCTGCGATTTAAATGAAGATTCACATCTTTTTCCTGTTTACAATCATTTATATGAAGCCTTTAGAAGTTATCAGTGGGGCACCTTCTTTAAAGTTGGGCTCACCAGCACAACCAGTGTGGACAGTTAGTCTGGATCCCTGTTTGGCTGCTGTTTTTTTTTTGTTTTGTTTTTTGTGTGGTGTTGTTCCTTGTGTGTCTACTTTTACAGCCACTGCCTGTAACTTTATCAGCATGTTTACATCATCTTTGCCTTCAGATATTTCTTCGCCTTCATCGTTTCTTTAGAAGCAAAGTCCAGCCCAACATGTAGCATTGTTTCTGTCAGTCCCACATCGCTCTGTCTGAACAATCAAAGAAAGTTCCCTTCACAGACAGTTTACTAAAATACATCCACTTTAATTAGGATAATCAGTCATGGGCTCAGGGCTGTGTAAACATAATTCAATTTAAAAAGCATTAAACTTAATCCTGTTATTGCATTCGGGAAATGTCGCCAAAGTGAGCAAAGATTAGTCTACGTAAGATTTGATTTCAATTGGTGTTTACTTTGAGGAAGCTCTGATGAGTTTGAGCACTGAAGGTCATAAAATAATCAACAGCTGGATGTTTGACATTATTGAGCTCTAACACATGACAAACCTCCATACATGATGTTATTTGGCTACTTTAATTCCTGCCACATTCAGTTCAGATCCAGATGTATAAAGGAAACCTCAGTTTAGCTCCAAAATTCTGGTCTTCAACTGTGTTTTTAAATGAATAATTGTACAAATATTATCACAGACTCTCCTCCTGAGGTCCTTTTATTGACAGAAGTAAAACCCACGTTTTAAAACCCTGTCTGTCTGGATTCTGCGTATGTGGGAGGAAGGGTCCACACACTGAAGCAGCAGTGACCTACCTTTTAATTTTTGAGACTTGGTGAAGTGAGCCCCCGTCTTCAAGGGCTCAGAAAGCTAGGAAGAAAAAAAAAATTAAAATGAACCTCAACACAGCCTCCAGCGCTGAATAACCTACAGACCAGTATTCCCCATACACCACCCCCTTTACACACACACACACACACACACACACACACACACACACACACACACACACACTCACACACACAGGCATCCACACGGTATTCAACTTCCCCTCTGAGTCCAGTAACCAGGTCCAGGTGTTTGTCAGTGTGGGTTATGACAAGAGTATATCTGTATGTGTGCGCATGAGTGCGCATGTGTAAATGTATATCCAGATGGCATAATAATACTGCGGCTCCAAAATCTTACCTCACCTCATCGGAGGGGTCCGGGGGCAGCAAACACCGGGGACCCGCGCAGGAAAACAGTCAGCAAATTTAAATGAGAGAAGCAGAGGTCCAGATGTGTGTGTGTGTGTGTGTGTGTACTGTTTTCCTTGTTTGTCAACTGAGTGAGTGAGTGAGTGTGTGTGTGTGTGTGTGTGTGTGTGTGTGTGTGTGTGTGTGTGTGCAGTTGTTGAGGCCTGACTGGGAACAGCGATTATTTAGGTCAGGAACACATCACGCAAATCTGAGCAACATTCTCAATTGGCTGTGTAATTGAGTTTTACGTCGCGGCTGTAAACAGAAAACTTCCCTCGCTTTCTTTTTCCCTTCCCTGTGTGTGTGTGTGTGTGTGTGTGTGTGAGAAAGAGAGCAGTTTAGACAGTTAACAGTTTCAGACACCTCGTGATGTGAGACAAGGTGTCTGATATTGAGCCTCAGATCACATTACTGGAGCACAATCTGCATGCTAAGAATAGCAGATTTGCCCCCCAAAAAAACAAACCCAGTTTCTGTCTGTCTGGAGAAAAAAAAAAAAATGAGCGGAACACAAAGCGGAAAAGACAGAGAGTAAAGTGAGAGGCACATAAACATTCACATCGGCCCTGTGGAACAATAATATACAGTAATATACAGTTCATATCGCATATCAGAGTAGGATGTCAAAAGGTAAACAAAAGTCAACATGTAGGGATGTTCCTGATGAATAATCTCCCTGATAATCAAAATGTAATATAACTTGTTAAAACTGTTAAAATTAAACACAACTGTACCCTTAAAACGGCTCAATAACTGGCTCAATAAACAAATCCTGCTCTAAATGTTGCTGTAATATGCAGCGCTTGTTGCTGTCCAGTAACAACACAGCACACTGACAGCATAGAAGATAACAATGACGTTTACTGAAAACAGTTTTCGAGGTAATGTAACAGCATTCAACATGAACGCAGTGATATTAGTAATGGATGAACATTTGATTAGTACGCTATTAAAATAATCACTTTAACTGACTAGAGGTGCAAATTGTAGGCAATTCTAATCAATCAGCGATCGTTTAATGAGGATTAATACATTCGGTATGTTTTTTTTTGTTTTTGTTTTTCCATTAGAGAACCATTTTAACCACTGACATGATCTGTGTTTGATGCTAAATGAGCCCAACCAGACCAACCAAGTCCAGCACAAACCAAATTCGTAAAATGTAATAATAGTAGTTTGTTTTGTATATCTTGTGCCTCACTTGTATTTCAATTAACAAGATGTTTTCTGATGTATTTGTGTCCCTTCTGATTTTTTTATTGGTTAAATCCTGAACTGCAGGGCATCGATGAATGTTTAATCATTAACATTCCTATAACCCACTAGTTCTGGTGCTGACTAGCACTTTTGAATCATCTAGCAGACCCTCCCTTCTGCATAGTCTGTAAAAGGGGCTTGAAAGACAAAATACAATAATCGATGGCTGTTTTTTCAGTGGGCTCGAAGACCAGTGATGTTAGAAGTTCAGAGGATTTTTAAAGAAATGTGCCATATTCTTCACCTTCCCTCCATCTGATACTGTGATGGCTGCGTGCCAGATCCCGCTGCCTCTCATGCTTCTCCACTTATAAGGGCTGAACCCTCCTTTAGAAAAATGTAAATGCCTTAAGTGCTGAATCCGATTATAGCCGCCACATTATTTCTGCAGCTCAGAGGCACATTTTAAGAAAGACATTGGTGGCAAAGATCATGAAGAGAGTCAAACCGATTGTTCATGTGAACCTGAGGACAGTTTTGCCAGTGTTGTGCTTCTCTAATATCCAATTTCCTCAACTTGGAGATGGAGTTGATAACAATCAAAAAGAGATAAGAGCCTTGAGCCCGAGGCGCTCTCCTCATAGATCTAACTCTCTTTCTTAATTACAGTGTCAATGTGATTTATAGAAACGTTCCGGCATTTATCTTTACCTGAATTCTGTTAGAGGAGGTTACCACGGGCCTTGAAAAATTCTTCAAAGTTGAAAGAGTAAAAAGCCTTGACGGATGAAGAAAAAACGCGTCGCATTTATCAGTAAGTCTCAAACGTCTGCCTCTCTCCCTTTTCAGTAACTGGTCAAACAAACAGGAGAAGTTGAGGCTCATTTTGGTTTGAGTTTCAAACTTCTCCTGCAGCTCTAAACCCCCCCCACCCAAAAAAAAAAAAAAAACACGTCCAAATCTACATTCAGACCGCTTTCTAACCTCAGTTATCTGACTAATCTATGCTCAGCTATGGCCAATTACTTTCTTTAAGACTTCCTGCTGCTACTTCACAATAAAACTTGTGCTCGAGGACATTTTCTGTCTAAGTGCTGAACTTCTGTTCACAGCATGCTCTCACTCTCTCTCCCATGTTTTTCTCCTCCGCAGTGCTTTAATCCCATTATGGTTGTGGTCAGTTGTTTGCTCTTAATCGTTAAATGCACTTTGCTACTGATTTAAGGTTTGCAGTTTACTATTTAGGTACATTTTCGGACAATTTTCATTGATTTAGATCGTCAGAATGGTTGGCGGCTAATTTTTTATCAGCCGAATAATCAGTTAATGGTGCAGTCGTTTAAGCTAAAAGCACAGGTTGGACAAAAATAACAACCTTTCAGGCAACACTTGAAGTTGTCATCAGTATGTCCGCCTTCCAGACGGACTTCCAGCCCTCACGTGTCAAACAGCTGATGTTTTTGTGGATGTGCTCAGATTTATCTCGACTAGATGTGGACGGATTAATCATTTTCTGCACACACATTTTCCCTGAGGTGACGCTATTCCTCCTGATCTCTCCGGGCGGTGAGGTGTTCAGTGTTTGTATGTTTTAACGTGACACTCAGCTGTCTGAGACTCAAAGAAACTCAAGGCTTCCTTTTAAAATATGGCCACTTTCCATCATCTTCACTGTCTCTGATGTTGTGTTCCAAAAGTTTATGTTGCTCTTTGATGGACTCGTGTTTGCAAAGTGCAGTTTCAAAAGTGCGATTAAGTAAGCACACAATTAAAAGTGTGTGTGTGTGTGTGTCTGAGAGAGAGAGATTTCTGCCTTCACACACATGGATCCCATCGAGGTCTTCCTTTGTTGTCGTCTGAAGTTGAAGCTGGGATGAGTTAAAAACTTGACACTTCTCTTTTTAGATGAGAAACGTTGATCTATTGGCCCGGCTGCTTTTGATATGTTCAAACACGTAAGCACGCACACGAAGCTCAAAGCACACGAGACTCATCCTTCATGTCATTAGATCTTATTGTTTTCTTACTTAAAAGAAAAATTCAGACTAACACCAAAAAAAAAACAAAACTGCCGTTTGTATACAAGCACATTAGCATCCATGATCCTAATTTACTGTCAGTCTAAATGTGTTGAAGACACTTGATATTGGAGGCTTCCCCCAAGATTTCCCTCATAATGTTTTAGAAGAATTATTTTAGAGTTTTGACAATGTTATAGTGTTAGCGACATGTGGTACATTTGGAAAATATGGCAGATATCAAGCAGTACCAAGTAGTCTGTCTTTCTAAAGAAGATTTAATATCACTCAGGGAATGAAACCAACAATCTGTTATTCTTTACAAAACAAGACTCGATGCAGCAATTGCAGCATAAAATCAAAGTCAGATTCAAATGTGCATCTGGACAAACACACGTATAGAGTTTAGATTCTCTGCCTGAGCCTGAGCCCAAGTTGAAATGTCACGCCACTATCCACAGGCCGGGCCGGGCTGGGCCCTTGATCAAACATTTGTGTGTGTATGTGTGTGTGTGTGTGTGTGTGTGTGTGTGTTGTTAAAAAAACTCAAAATAATGACCGTATTTCCAGCTAGAAAACATGCATCTCTCTTCTCCCTCCATTGTTGTTTACGCTTGTGTCACTGCGTTGTCTGACACGTGACTTGTCCTCGTGATGAAAACGTGACTTGTCACATACATGACATCACTCTCCAAGGTGCAAGAAAATATCAAAAATATATTTTTACTTGTTGCATTATTCATTAGGATAATTCTCAACAGATTTCTGTAGTTCAAACAACTTGGAATTGTAGTTGAGAACATCAGTTATAACAGCCTATGTATTAAAAAAAAATGCTGGGTTTCAGTCGGGCTCGGGCTCATAATTAGTGTTAATGTGTCGGGCTCGGACACAACGTGCACAGGCTCAGGTCGGGTGGGGCTTGATTTTTTGGGGCCTGATTTAAGCTCTACACCTATATAAGTAACCAACGTAGCCATGTCAGTAATGTTTTCTTAAATGGACGAGACAGAGCACAGGACAGTTGTTAGAGCACTCTAAAGAGAGACCTGTTAGTGCAGGACACAGGTGAGATATGATCTGACAGTTAAATTTTGCCTACATAGTTGATGGACCTGTTGATGAGGAACCCAATGATAGATGTAGAGCCAATACACACAAAGCTCTGCCCTGAGGTGTGTGTGTGTGTGTGTGTGTGTGTGTGTGTGTGTGTGTTTATATATGTGTGTCTGTGTATTGAAAAGAAAGATGGCTCATAGCAGCTGAATGCATGAGGGAATGTTTTTGTTTGCATATCCAGTAAGAAAACAAAGTTAAGCTTCTTGTATTTTTGTGTGTTTTTGTTAGAATCAATGAATTTGCATGTACTGCATTATAGTGCTGCAGAATCAGAGGAATACGCTTGTGTTTCATGGCGTTTACATGTATTTATTTCCACGCATATGAGCCTGCAGTCGCACGGTCTCATTATCTGAATCCTCAGCTCCATTACTCCCCTGCTCCCCCTCAGGGTGGACGCTTAAACACACACAACCTCTCCTGATCTCATGATGGAGTTATTCTGTCCCGGTGCTCTATAATTCACCCAGGACGCACAGTTCAGCCGCTCCTCCCACCGGTGTTCCCCTTATTTTTTTTTTTTCTTTCCTTTGAACAACGTGACAAAGAGTTGGCATCTGCACCCTGTAGAAACGATGCTTGACATGTCCCAGCCCTCTGACAGCTCAGGGACCCAGAGGGAGATCATAGTAATCAGCAAATTACTATGACGAACTTCGTGGCTGAAGTAAAGGTGGTGGCTGTAATACTGCACCGAGATCAGTGTGGGTTGACGGTATAAAGCGTGTTTAAATGATGATTTATTAGGCGGACTAATAGCCTACAGAATCAGTTTAGGCCTGCGTCCCACAGGGCGGATGTTGAAACGAACTACCAGCCAGCTTCTGATCTCATGATTTGGCTGTTTTGTTTTTTTTTTCTTTCTTTCTCACTGCTCTTTAATTCACACAGTCGACAGAGCTCAACCACTCCTCCGTCGTCTCTTTCTCTTTATCTTTTCGGCTCCTGTGCTCTTTACGCCCGAGCAAAGTGCTTGAATTGTTCACATCTGTCATCTTCTCTACTGTGTTATTAGTTTTTTGTTCAAGGCTTATCATTTCTGTCGATTTTCAGTGACTAAATAAATAAATACAGGTCACTTAGTTCAAATAGAAATGCAGGTTTTAATACCAAATTGCTTTGTCTTACTGTCCTGAGGTGCTGGGAAAGCTTGAAATGTGCCTTGAAGATGTTTAGAGAAGTGCTCGAATTCGACTGTGGAAAAGGTGTATGAATCCTGGTATTAATGATCGAAGCCGCCCTGATCACAAACATGAAGCGGCTGAGCCCCGAGGATGCTTCAACCCGAGTACAGTTCTGCTTTGAACTGCGAGCCTGGTCTTTATTTGGTAGACCACAGCTCTGTCTCCTCGTGTTTGCTTTGGCTCATTCCTAACTGGAGTAATCACCGGGTTTGTAGTTCACTGAAAAGGGGGAAAAAAAAAACAAAATGGAGAGAGAATGATGGAGTGATGAGTGGGGGACTAAAGAAAGAGAGAGGAAAAGATAACCATCTGGATCCACTTTGGGGCAATTTCATCCCTCTTGCCCTCCAAACCTGAGACCCCCAATTTCCACGGTGCCTCCTTTGAGGTTACCTTTCCATCAGGCAGGGATGGAATATTTGCCTACGAGCGAGTGTCATCGCTGAGTTTCAGGAATTGCTTTTTACCGCTTGGTCTAGACATCCCCTCACCACTCAGAACTTTGTTAGTGGGGCGACTTCATGCAGAAATCGTGGCCCGGATATCAGCTTTACAGGTATATTTTTAATCACATATGGAAAGACTTGGGCTGAGTCATTCCTGATAGACGGTGGAGTTTAAATGTGTGCAGAGAGAGACAGAAATGACTTCAAGTTGTGGCCTTGCCACTAGTTTTCTAAGCATATCTCTAAGGTTAAAGGTAAGATTGGGTGATTGAAAAGCCTGACATCCTCTTTTGAAAAATGGATTGGCACCTGAGCATAACAAGTTATCTGGTGACCTCTACGAACACAGTAGGACTGGACAGTATATTTAATTTTTAAGGTGTATCAGTGTATTTTCAGACGAGATATAAGATGAGACAACACCGTTTACATCGGTAAAGTAATGTTGCTTTAAAACTGTTTTTGTCCATGAAGCTGTGCAAGTTTGGCCATCTCTCCTTCTCCCATGCTGTCCACGCTCTCTCAAAAGTTGACCCGTAACACGGAGGAAGACACGGCGCTCGACTAAGAATTTTACAGAATGTCAGTCAGCCTAAAAAAAATACAGAGATATGATTCTCGACAAGCTCTAGTAAATGGATGATTTTTGCTTTGGCCAAGCTTTTGTATTCAGGCATCCGGTGAGAAGGTGTAACTGAGGTAAACACTCTTAGAAAGGAGTGAATGACTCACAGCGCCTCGGTCAAACTGGCAAGCGGAAAAAGAAATCGTACCTATTTGAGCAGGTCAAGGTATTATCAGAACCTCTCTGTGGTATGTAGTTGCTTCTTTGTCCTGTGCCGTTTCTTTTTCCTTCACCTCCGCAGACCCTCTCTGACTCGTCCTATAGTCCTCTGCTGGCGTGCAGTTCAGTCTCCAGTGATGAATGGCCTTCTTTGATTTGTGCAGATGTGTCTTTGGCAAAGAAAGGGGTATAATGTGTATAATCAAACTCGGCAGCCACTGGTGGTTATTATTCTTTCTCTCTGTCTGCTTGCCTGTCCGTCTCTCTCCCTCTCTTTCTAAAAGCCCTCCATCTGCTGCTGCAGATGTACTGATTCGTGTCACATCACTGAAGCCCTGCTGGCTGAAATCACGTACACATTGCCCGTGCAGACACCACCCTTCCATGAGACTTAATTTCGTGATGGGCTTGTCAATGTGTCCTCCAAAGTCATTATTCCAGACTAATTAAATCCGATTGATACCAAATCAAATTTTGTCCCCGAGATACTGAATGTGATGCATGTGAAATCAAATCTCGAGGGGGCCTGTTTCTTCACATACACATCCGGTGGATTCATACATATCCATCCCACCATACAATTAGGATGTGAAGCAGGCCTCTGGGAGTCTTTGTGTTGTGTCCTGTGCAACACTATAATGCTTATTGAATCAGTTTATTGATAGATGCAGCCGGGGGGAGGGGATCTGTTGATCACCGACATCTGCAAGATGAGATAACCGTGAACAGGATATTTATGATCTAGTCTGATGTATAGGTTCTGTAGAGACTTAATGACGAGGAGGAAGGCTGCCGTTTTGCAGATTTAGTTAGGTGATATTAACAAAATACGCAACCCAGCTCTGCCAGATCGGGGGGGGGGAATAGCAAGATCCAAAATGAGGAAGAAATTTAGAGTCACTGAGTCCAAGAGAGACCAGATGTCCTGACAGGCCCCTGTAGGTTCCCGGCCAAACACAGTGAAGCAGATGACTACATATCAGAGCAGCGTCACACACAGAGGGTTTGGGAACGTTGCCACCACACGTTGTGATCTCGCACACTCACAAGTGTCTAAACAGTGTATGTACTCCTTTTCTCTTCACAAACGCATGCGCCACCAGCATCTCTGGGAACACATTCATAACCAAACAGGTGTGTGTGTGCGCACACAAAACTGCGACACATGCTCGCCAGTTTTATATCCAATGTGATATGCTGGGAGCAGTGATTTTACAAGACGAAACCCTTGAACCATGTCCACTCAGCTTCCTGTTCTGTGGGTGGGGGTGGGGGTGGGGGGCTCCTACCTAGCTGCACCGTGTCGTGTTGTAAGACGCACAGGAAGGCTGGTGCTTTTCTACTCGGCTTCTAGCAGCACATGACTCAAGAAATGGTAGAATGGAACTGACATAAAGGTTAAGAGAACAATTTAAGGTAGAAATGTTTCATTTAAGTGCCAGGTGGTGCTGACTGCTGCCAGATCAGCCTCCTCTGGGGCAGCTGTGTGGATGTTCCAACATGTAGGACAGGCCAGCGTTCATATCCTGTTAATTTCTGTAATCATGTGCTGGGTTTTTACTGATTGGTGATCAGATCATATATTGATGATTGAAGTAGCGAGACTCAAGCTGATAATAAGGAAATCACAGCTGAGATGTTACAAAAATATGTCTCGAGTCTGCGGCCACTGTGTATTTAGAGATGTGTCTGTTGTTAGTCAGCTTGAGTGATGAATGAATCATAAATCCATAGTAGCAAACCAGTTTACTGTCTATTTTCCATGGAACTGACTCTCATTACCTCTGTTCCCTTTGCTCTGTGCTTCAGATTACAGATATGATTTGGTCTGTCGTACTGAAGATAAGATAATCATGTCAAACATGGTCTGCATGTCCTCGACTGACGCACATTTTTTACATAGCGTGCAGATCGGCCGTGTAATATCCTCAGTCTCACCTTTGGCACATGGATAAAACTCACAATAACCCCAAATACAACATGTTACATTTATCTTGGGCACAAACAAAGACTTGGTTGTCTGTGCTGACAAGTCACTGGCCTGCTGATGTAACGTCCCCCACCCTCACTCCTCCTCCCGCTGCCCCCCTTGTGATCAGATCGCTAATTGATGTCATTGATTATGCGTGACTGGATTATATGACAATTCAATCGCCCAACCCTCCTGCTTGAAATTAGCTTTGCACTTTTTACGAGCTGTATTTAATGTATTTCATCCTTTATTGCAAAGATACAGTCACTTGATACACTAATAGAAGAAATATGTTGAACATAACAACTTGATGTTATCCAAACCGTTACCAAGGCCTGTATTCTCTAGTTGTGCCACATTTAACAGTGAAATCACAACTTGATTATCAGGATAAATCATCAGACAGCTGTCGCGAGCTGTCAGTGTCATGTCACATTGTGTATCTCGCGTCTATTATAACAGCAGAAAAAGAGAAGTGATAGTGATTGCTCAGGGAAAATAGACCACATCCTCATATCTAAACAAAAGAGTCAAGAGGTCAGTTGTCATCGTCTCCCAAAAACGAAATGTATGTCCTCATTTCCGACAACATGACTGTACCGCTGACAAACGGCCAGATTTTGTCGTACAGTTTGGTGAGGTAAGGTACTGCTTTATTTCTGCAACCTCCACTACGAGTGTACCTATGTTATCACACTACGTTAGATACGTAACCTGACCTCCTCCCCATACAGACTTCTTACCCTTCATACTACTTCTCACTTCCTCCTTTGCAGCTGTAATACTTACTACAGCCACTGGAGGTCGCCTTCTAACATCAAACGTGGATCGTAATAAGCTGCTTTCATATTCAACCTACATGGTTGTTTTTCTAATGTGGACAGGCTCCAAACAGATGCTCCAAAGTATCTGCTATTGTCGCGACACTGAATCACTGTAAATCTGCCAGCTAGCTTTGTTACATCAGCAGCAGCAGCCAGAGACGCAGACGGAGATCAGGAGGTCGACAGACATCAGCAGCTCTTTTTGTGAAGTCGCCGCGTTGATTCTGCGAGTCTGCCTGCTTCGCGATTCCATTAAGCCTAATCAGAATGACAGGATTTGTCAGGAACGTTGTAAAACATGCCAAGGTTTCACTTTGGAGGCTTGCTGACCGACAAGGGCAAATAATTCTCCGTTTGTTCTCTAAAACCTGGCTCTCGTGTTCCAACATGACCGGCAGCAGCAGCAGGCGCAGCGAGCGGGGATTAATTGTAATGATAGTGGTGCAATGTGTTTTTCTTCTGCGAGAGTGTGCACATTCTCCTCGGAGGCATCTGTTGCAGGTTTCAGGCACATGTTGTGGGATTAAGGAATTAGCCGTAACAAATAACCTCATGCGCGCACACACACTCACACACTCACACACCCTTGCCTGCATGCATTTACCACACAACACCCCTCAATTACAACCCCAGACCACTGTACACATGTTCCTCCGGTGAATCTGGTAAGCTTCATCAAAACTCGTCTCGTCTTTCAACTCCGCTCTCCCCTATTGAATCTTGGTGACAGTCGTGTTTAAAGGAAACTTATCTTAGTAGCAACAAGAGCTTCCTTATAGTCAGGCTTACATTAGCAAAAAAAGATAAGGTAATGGGTCGGGGGAAGCCGTGTTGTCAGAGACTTTTTTTCTCTGAGAAGGAAACACAATAAAGAAGCTTTCCACTGTTGCCACTGGGTTCAGGTTCTAGCTAATCAACGGTGCACACAGCCGTGACTGTTCTGTTCCAGGGGACTGGAGATGGAAGGAGGGGAGGGGAGGAGAGAGGAGGGGAGGAGAGGGAAGGGGGTGGACAGGATGAGGGTCCTGCTTGAAAATGGGGGCATGAGGGTGGAAGGAGGGAGAAGGGTATATGTGGTTGCGTGATTGAGGTATGTGTGTGTGTCCTTTTTTAAAGTTTTTGCCTGTGCAAGTCTCCAGAGGCGGACTGTGTGTGTGTGTGTGTGTGTGTGTGTGTGTGTGTGGGTTAATTCTGCGTGTAGATGAACAAATTATGTCAGTGGTACAAAGTCACTTAATAGTGAGAGTTAAGTGAGTTGTGTTTCTGGGGCTGTGCTATAATCACTATCAGATGTCCGGGTGGAAGAGAGGGACAGAGGGAAAGAGAAAGAGACCTAGTGTGTGTTGGTGTGTGTGTGTGTGTGTGTGTAAATGAGAAGGACGAGAAAGAGAGAGAGAATGGAAAGAAGACAAGAAAAATGATACGGCTGCTGCGAGCGCATGACAGAGACGACTAATATGCTCATGATATATGTGTGTACGTTGTGCCAAACAAAATCTATGCAATCATCCACAACACTTTACATTTAGAGGACTTTACACAGAATGTATTTGTGCGAACTTAAAAACAGATTTTTTTTTTTTTTTTTTGGTGCACCAATTTTTAACAGGTTTTGATTATTGGGCACAGTTATCCATTGTTTAGTTTCACAGATACTGTCCGCTGTGTTTCTGTTGACGCGAGGGGCGTAAGACAGCAGAGAACTCTTCATCACTGCGCTGCTGATTGGCGTCTCTCCAGCAGGAATCTTGGAACTTGTGGGTGGCATGTTTAGTTTAGCTGCATATAAAGGTGTTTTGCTGCAATTGAGTGTGCAGGCTCGACTTGTATTCGGCGAGGCCGCGTCCTAATCATTGTCAGATGGTGGACAGAGTCCCTGCGTCTGGAGACATTTACGAGGCCTGCGGCCGCCTGGAGGTAGAGGGGCGGCGGGGAGGGGGAGGAGGAGGAGGAGGAGGAGGAGGAGGGCCGGGTTTGGAAATCCACCCAAGGAGGCTGTCCTTTGTTGTCTGAGAACGTGTGAGATGGAAAATAGGGAGCGAATGATGGAGAATTAGTGGTCAGCCAGCAGATTTTATGTGACTGTTTTGTGAGGCTCCAGCAATGTTAAATGTTTGTGTTGGGTTATTATTTCAGTTCAGAATAACTCATATTTTCATTGTTGATGGGGAGGGGAACAGTTGTTATTGCACAGATGCCCCAGACATTGTTTTTCATCGTTTGCACCGACTCTGTAGACGCATCAGATGGAGGGTTTGTTTGGTGCGAGAGGTGCAGGAGCTGTTGAAGAGGATCTGCGAAATATAGATATGTGTTTGTTTTTGGTAGCAACTTGTTTACTTGTACAGAAAATGTAAAAGAAGACGTTATTATTAAGAATTTAAGCTGTAAATTCAAAGTATTTTTAAAAAAAAGAATGTACATACAGCATAGGTATAATAAATTAAACTTGTACACAGCGTGAGTCACGCTCAAAGATAAAAGTCAGGTTAGAGTTGACATAAAACATGGTTTTGAACAACTGCCTTTGGTTTAAAAGAAGAAGTAGTGCACTGTTGGACTCGCTGATCACTAACTCATGTAGTGGGAATATTTTCCCTCCTCGGTGATGTTATTGCTCCAACACTGTACATGTTCTGCTGCCAGGCACTTGACTCAGCTACATATGTTGTTTGACATCTTGTCATTTAACAAACCGGCCAAAAAAAAAAAAAAAACAGATGACTTAGAAAATGAGGCACACACTTGTAAAATACCAAAACAATCCATTTTAGCAAAGTTTATATTCTGGTTAAGGATTTAATAAGCTCAGACTGGCAGAGACAAATATGAGGCGCTCTGCTGGGTGGACTTCAACTCAACAGAGGTCGGTGAATGATGTCAAATATAATATAAATGGAACACGACACGCAGCTGGTAAAACAAAGAATGCTTTTAAAAGATTGACTAAAATAGCCTGTGATTAAACACCCTCACCGTGGAGACGTTTGGAGACATTTCCGTGCTCTTTATTGCAACTCAAACAAGTGTGAAGCGTTACACGCCGTGTGTTTGGGAAGGTTTCTGTGTTTTACTGCGCCACTAAGCTCTTCTGCCACTTTTATTTCTAGGAAATTTGCAGCAATCTTCAGTAATGTAATTACACTGTAAACCGTACGTGATTCATTTGGAACTTCATAAATCTCGGACAAGATACTTCTGATACAGACTTTCATTAAGATCCGTTGGTCTTCTTCAAATCTCTGTTGGCACGGGTGCTGCTGCTGTGCCATGCAGATCTCAATAGCAGATTCCAAACCTCTTCCTGACCCTTTGCAAATATATGTAATTAAGCAATGAAAACTTGTTTGAGCTGTGCCAAGGCCAAGGCCGTTTACTGCAGGAAATTAAGGATAATCTGGAGGCTGTGGGCGCTCTTTGTTGCCACAAGGCGTTCTCAAGGTGAAGTGGCTCTCCTTCAAGATTGGTTTTCATCCCGTTTGAATTAGTTTTGCGTGTTTCTCTCCCTACTGTGCCCTTCTCATTAACTCTCTATGTTGTTTTCAGTCTGACTTGTGCGTCTGCCGTCTGCTTTTGATTCATCCATCTGACCGTAACCGTGACAGACGGAAACATTCGTCCATCCAAAAAAAACCCCAAACAACCGTGCTAGTCTGGAACCTCTAAGTCTGTACCGTCACGTATGTAGATGCAATATATACTGTATAATCTAGTCATTTGAAGTACCTCACAAAAAAAAAACATACAGAGCAATCATAAAACAACAAGTAATGAAAAAGTCAAGCAGTAACCTCGACTGAATGCCAGAAAATGCTATTAGTGTCTTGCTGGCGTATGTCTGATTCGTGTAAACCCACCGTGATGTCATTTATTGGTTTGTGGACAACTGATTAGGAGCCGCGATAACGCACTGCTGCCCCGATGTCCTGATTTGATCTGACTGAGGACCTGAGGACACGATGTGGTAGCTGTAAAGCACACCCTGTTTTATCATCCATTTCACTCTGAATGAGACTATAATTTGAATCATAATGGACTGTTTACAGAGGTAATAAATCCAGTGAGAAGTCGGATAATTCTCTCATACGCTTAAATGTAATCAGACTTCTTTTTGAAACCAGTGGAGTCACCTTCTGTTAGACATTAGACAGATGCAGTCAGTGGTATCATTTAGGTCAAACCAATATGTACGTTCAGGCAGACAAAAACATCTTAACCTATAAATACTGCTGCGTAGACGTCATTATTTGAAGTCCATCTAATAATACATGTTATCTTATTTAAACACTGTATTCCACTAACATATAAACTTTTAATGTGTCTAATTACAGCAGACGAAACATCATGACCTTTAAAGGCTCTCTGCTGATGTGGAATACCGGCATTTAATTCTTATCGCGCTGAAAGGAGCCGTGTTAAACTTCCACAAAAGCGTTCAAAGAAATTAATTGGAATATTGCCTTGATCTGATTATCGGTCATAATCACATTATTATGCACTTGTTGTTCGGCTCCTCACTGGTCTCTAGAATGTGCAGCAGCAGTGATCACCAGCCAGAACAGAGCTGTCCTCAGTTTTGTTGTTGTTGTTTTCGCGGTCTGATATTTAGTCTTCCTCGTCTCTCCCTCTTTCTCTGCTCTTCTTCTGCACATTCTTTGGGATTTAGGGCGGACTGGGCTGCAGGTAGGCGGGCGGGTGGACGGACGGGGGGCCCACATATTGGATGGTGGAGTAAAACAGCAGTGATTGAGCAGTAAGCTTGGCGCTGTGTGTGTGTTTTGAAACTGAAGAAGTGGAGTACTTACAATATGTAAGATTGTCAGTGGAGTTCTGAAAACACCCTTGCACCCTGAAGGTTAAGATTTGTTTCACATACCGTCTCCGAGGTCCAACTTGTGACGTAATGTCGGCTGTTAAATGTGCCTAAACCTCCAAGAAGAGGACACCTTGAACTTCCTCAACCCTGCATGCAGTTTCCCAGTTGGAGCACATTTCACTTTGTTGCTGGTTTGAGACACGAGAGCGTAATTAACCCAAATCTTTTGGGAGCATGTGATATCATGGTGGGTCTGCTCAGCTGCGGCGTCGAGCCCTTGAGTCTGTTTTGTTGTTTTTGTGTAATAAAAGATGAGAAGAAACGACAAAATAGCGGCGAGACGAGAGGAGGATTGTTGTCGCAGTGGTTCAAGTTTCAACTGTTCTGATCTTCCAAATGTGTGAGTCCATCCATCAGCCTGTTGCTTTGTAATTAGAGGGTCTAAAGTCACAGTTCATTTGACTTAACCGGCCACCCAGTATAAAGATATATTTCTTTGTGTCAGTGTTCTTAATAATTGTATCTAAAAGCAGCAACATCTGCAAAACAACTCCCTTCCAGAGAGCGTCCACTTTTCCGTGCTGCGTCACATTCAAACCTGTGAAACTACGCAGGTTGATTTAGCGCACGACACGTTTCAGTCTCGCCGTGTCGAGGTGAAAAAAAGGTTCCAGAGTGAACAAGCGGAAAGGATTGGGTAAACCTGGCAGGTAAATAGATCTGCTCCTTGTTTCTAAGGTCTCCAGGTAGAGAAGGGTACACACTGAGGGGTCTATTCAGCCAGTAATGAGTCATATCCTTCAAAACTGCTGTTCTGCTTCTCAGACACCTCCTAAAGTTTACACACTGCAGCGACCATCACACACTCACACACTCACACACGTACAGCTCTAACCTGTTCATGACTCCATGCTGTACTTCACACCCCTCTGGGGGTGTTTTCTGGGGGGGGGAAACACATCACGCCGTTCACCAACGTCAGCGTGTCAATCAAACTTCTGCAAACGCAGTCTGGCAGATTTTCTGGCAGGTGCAGCCTGCAGGGGTGGTCCGCAGACGCACCGGCCTCTGACTGACGGGATGTACTTTGGCGAGTCCTTCTGCGGACTGTCATCGGGTAGCAGAATCAACACAGATATTTTCAGTAACAACTTACAGAGAACTTAAATCAACACAGAGAGAGAATATACTGCAACTGAAGGGATTGGACCTTTGACCGTATGTAAATAAGACGATAAATGGTGAAGAAATGTTACATTGAAGAAAAATAACCTTGCAGACATAACATCTGCGGCTGAAAGACAGTATCCACATGACATCTAAAAGGTTTGAGCACAGGGTTAATGCTCTGTTGAGGTCAGGCTACATGCATAATAGCTGCCTTGATTTTATTGGAGTGGGCAGGAGAACTAAAGCTCTGTGTTTTTGTGCTGCTGGCGTCGATATTGCCTCATAAATAGATCCTGTGAATGTTTTTCATTAAAAATGCAAAACAAAGCAAAACAATGGATGAGCATCCTTGACACTGTGTCCCACTTTACATGACTCCTTTGAATTTTTAAATGAAACCGTGAGCGTGCGCGCGTGCTCACCTACGCAGTGCACATTTTTAATTTGACATGCAAGTTAGATCAAGCCCGTCTGTGAGAGATCTGCTTCCTAGCTGGATTAAACATCCTGAGCTGCTTGTTACGACTGATTAAAGCATCAGTCTGGTTCTCTGCCTCGCTGCACTCCGTCTCCCTCTCTGTGTCGTCTTCAACACATCCTGCTTTTTGTAAGGATCAAAGAAGTCATGATGTTGTTGTCTGTTGTATATCTGTGCTATACACCGACAACATGGCAGTGATCAATGAATCTTACTTCCAAACTTAATCGTATATTTTGATTTAATTAAATTGTGCATATAGTGGGATAATACAGCATCTCCTCTCCTTTTGAGACTGCAGATATTTATTTCTGTCTGATAATTCTTCTTTCTATTCGCTGATTGATTGTACCCTACCTTTTTTGGGCCACCGGGGGGCAGCAGAAACAAGCTGTGAACATTTTTTAGTTGCTTATTCACACACCTGGCAACATTGTCTTTCGTTCGGAGGCATGTGTTTTTCCATAAATGGCTCTTTAGCTGACAAATGCTCCAATATGTTCAACAGCTAGTTGCTGTGTCTGTCTGTCTCATATCTAGTTGTGTGTGTAGAGGTGAGAGTGAAGTCATTGGCCAAACGATTAACATTAAACTGAAAATAGCTACATAGAGAGCTGCAGATAATATTTGTCTATAGGTTCAGGACTATGAGCTTTATTATATAGATATGTCAGCTGCTTTAAAGATGTAACATGGTAAAGAGTCATACTCCAAACAGACAGGGGGCAGCACATCACCAGAGTTACAGCTAATTGCTGTTGACTGTGGCTGCCATTAGCTTAGTTAGCTGAGTTAGCTGTTCAAGCTAGCGTTCCTTCACTGACCCGGCCCGGACTGGGAGCTTTGTGCACCACTTTTGTGCGTTTACACGGCTTGAACAGGAGCTTTGTACCACTGCTACAAGGAGGTTTTCAGGCAGAAGTCAATGGAGGGCGAGCAGGTAATGCTGACAGGAGCAGAGAGGGATGTAATGTCAAAAATAAACAAAAATCCTTACACATTGCACCTTTTAATGTTTGAAAATGATGTAAATACCTGTCACAATGTTATCAATCCCTAGATAACATCTTGAAAGAAAATTACATTTCAGTAGATGAAACCAGAAAATATATGGATGACTTGATCAGTTTGTCTCGTATTCATTCCAGTAAGATTAATGTCCAACTCTGAAATCATCTTTTAATGTAGCAGCCACAGTTTGTGATGCCTTTCTGGGGTAGAGAATGTTTTTTAAATGAGTCGGACGTTTTTTCGATTATTCTTAAATCCAGCCAGGTCACTTAAATCCAATCAGAGAGCTGCTGCTGAAAGAGTAACAAACAAAAGATACAGTAAAAGAGAGGAACAGAGTTGTTGTACAGGGTTGTCAGTTGTCAAGTGTCAAACTGCAATCTCTCCTTGAGTTTGGTGTAATGTGTGTTTGGATCATTGTTGGGTTGGACGTCAGTGTGTGTGTGTGAGTTTCACAGTAGAAGGCCTGGACATCAGGCACACAGCCAGGTAGACACACACGTTTTAATATGATCGCTGCTGAGCATTTTTTTTTACAATGTGGGTGGGGTGCATGTGTGTGTGTGTGTGTGTGTGTGTGTGAGCAACCAGTTAACAGAAGTGCCTCAGAGCAGTGGTGTGTGTGTGTGTGTGTGTGTGTGTGTGTGTGTGTGTGTGTGTGTGTGTGTGTGTGTGTGAGTGAGTGTGCAGGGTAAAAGGCCAGGCGAGCTGAGTGATTGCCACATTACCCCGTAAGTATGAATCAATCTTCTGTTCAGACATTTGGCTATTTACAGACTCACATGAATTTGATCATGTGTTTTCTTTTTAATGGTTTTCTAGGATTTGCTAAAATCTCTGAGGCGGCACTGTTTTTACTGAATAGCGCTGCAGACGGCGGAGGGTGGGTGGCATGTCGGCTTTCAGAATTCAGAGTTCATGACAAGTTTAATATCGGACAGATATTGACTGAGATATAACAACTGCAGTGACTCAGAATGAGTTAATGTGAGTGTGTTGGTGTGCAGACATTGTTCAGTCTTGATTGATAACATTGACAATGAGACGTTGATGTGAAGGTGTCATCAGAGAGTGAAAAAGACAATTTCATGATTGATGTTATGTTTGATCCTCGACTTCAGACCAAGTTTAGTTTCATAGCGCAAACTCATTCTGCAAAGAAAGTGCATGTATGAGTGCATATGAACTTTGTCAGTATTATTGATTTGAAAGTGTTAAAAGTACTGAAACTATAAAAAAAAAAAAAAAATCAGATTTCAAACCAAGGCTGCATTTGAAACGGTAACCTCCCGATTACTAAACGACCCGCTCTACCTCCCGAGCTACAGCCGCTCCAGACCTGGGCCATTTTAACTTGAATGTAAAATAATATCCTGCCACCACTACGTATCAAGTATCAATCAGGCTCTTTATCCAAACAAATTGTTTATTTTATACCAGTACTGAATCAAGGTTTAAATTCTGGCACTGTGACAACCTTGGTGCTTTTGTGTGTGTGTGTGTGTGTGTGTGTGTGTGTGTGTGGGCTTATGAATCTCTGTGCATATCATTGTTCGTCTGTGCCTTTTGTGTGAATGCCAAAGCCAGTTAGCTGACGCTCAGCAGAACACATTACCTTCACCTCTCAGATCTCCAAACGGCACTGTTCTCTCATCTCTTCAGGGTTTCACACAGATAACAGTAAGTGTCTTACAGCAAAGCACACGGAGATTCAGAAAAACAATGTGAAGCACACAAGGAAGTGTTTCTGTGTGTCCACTGTAGGCTGCCTGCTCTCTGCAGTCACCCTACCTGTCGGTGTTTTCACTAGCTATTGTGAAGCGGAGAGAGAAATGACAGTTCGTAGGAACTCAGTGAAAGGAGGGATTTAGGCAGTAATCCGCCGCTCTGATCCTTTTTAGAAACAACCAGCTGTCTGGCACGCCGCCTGGCTCTCGCCACGACACGCCTGCTTCTGATACCTGAAGGTTGGACTGTAAAATGACACCCACTGTGGCATTTTCTGCCGCCCACATACCTCAGATCAGACGGGGAGTGAACTGAAGCAATTTCTTTCAGCTGGTGAAACGGCTGGTTGTTGGCTTGCAGGTGAGATCAGATGTGTGTGTACCCCCAGAGTTACTGCACACTCAGGTTTATAATACTAATGTTTAAATTTTATTTTTTTCCTCTCTAATCTATTCGGACTGCTATTTGCAAGAAGGCTCATACTGTACGTGTCACCTGGGTTGTTTTGCGGCTTCACTGCTCGGGTCGGGTCGAAACGGGAGCAGATTATTTTGTTTGAGAACATATGACACAAACAAAGACTGACTTGTAAACTCCTCCATCGGACCAGAGCCTAGAGGGCTTCCTGTGTCTGGCTTATCTACATTTTAAATGTTTTGACGCTAATATTATTGCTGATAATCAGTGTTTATTCAGCCTGCTCGAAACAAGCATCCTTTGTCTTTAGCAGAGCAGTTACCCAAAAGACACATTTGATAACTGCAATCTATAAATCTTCTTAAAGTCATGACTGGGCCAGAGTTAGATGTCAAGATGATCCTGAGTCAGTATCTTTCATCTGTCAGCAACGCAAACAAACTTTAAAGGTATATCTACTTTTCATTCTAGTCTGGATACGTCTCGCTACATGACGAGTAAATCATGAGGAGTTTTGGTCCTCTGGGCTGTTTTTTTACTGGAGCTAGAATAACTTTTATTTTGGATTTTCTTTATTTTTAGGGGGGCCTATAGCCATTGCCAAAAATGGCATGTCATTTTCTTTGTCAGTAACTGAATGGCACCTTTATTGAGTAGAATTAGTCATTTTAATTTTATTTTTCCACTAGTTTTGGTTTGAGAGATGTGTTAAAG
This sequence comes from Acanthopagrus latus, assembly GCF_904848185.1. Lineage (NCBI taxonomy): Eukaryota > Metazoa > Chordata > Actinopteri > Spariformes > Sparidae > Acanthopagrus > Acanthopagrus latus. Next base: position 25,974,329 of record NC_051043.1, read on the forward strand.
CTCGTACAGCTTTGATTTATGCTCAATCTGGCCTTTTTAACACCCGATATGAATCGACCTCTTTGTCTAATGGCGTTTTTTTTTTTTCTGTTTTTTTTGACTATGGGGGATAACGCACACTGAAAAAAAAGACCGCAGACGGACTCACAAATCAGGGAGACTCACACACACACACTCACACATGTGTACGGCTGGAGTGGTTTATTGGGTGGCAATAAAACGAAACGCTGTGTGAAATGAATCCAGTGTGAATTACAGTGTTGTGGAGGCTGTGTTTTCTTTAGAGATGAAGAAGTGGACCCGCCCAGAGTGTCATGTTTATATAAAGAATTTTTATTTGAGTTGAATTTTCCAACTCTACAGGTGGGTATCTGAACGACCTGACCCTCCAAATCTCAAGATCTCATAAAAATGTACAATCGCTGGCGTCCAACCTGTCGGTATAACAGAAAATACAGCGTTTAAAAAGTTGGTGCCTCTTTTTGCATGACGTAATTTATGTTTCATTTTACTTGATGCATCAAATAAGAGAAAGAGAAGCATGTTATAGGGTCCAAGTAAGCTGCTTGGCATAAAAAAAAAAAAAAAAACATGTTCATTTGATGCTGTAGGGTTCAACAAAAGACGTCCTAATTGTAGGTTAAAAACTAAACAGGTGTACTCAAGGTGGAGCCTCCCCTCAGGGAAACACCACCCTGTTTTAAGTTCTTTATTTAAAGGTGCTACATACGGAAACGTCTAGCCATGTCAACCTTTGCAAAACCAATTCAAAATATCTTAACAGCTAATTAGCTATGGTGCCAAGGTTAGCCTGGAAAGTTACTTGTGTGTCAAGAAGAGGAAAAACCAGCTCGTAGTGCGAGTCCGAGCCCTCTGGCTGCTTGGAGCAGGTAACTCCCGTGTGCTGACATGCGCCTGGCAACCAAGACAAAGAACTGTGAATACATATAGGACGTTTGACTTTAGTCTCTGGTCAGGATGCCATAACTACACTGTATCTTTATAGTTATGACAATATCAGTTGTCTGAAACCTTTAACTATTATGACTGCATGTCACTGTCTTTTTCATGAACCATCCTTCGATTATCTCAGTGTTCGTACAGCGCCCTCTCTGTCTTCTCACTGTGTTTTCTTGTGTTTGTCTGTGTGTGTGTGTGCAGAGCTGTGTGGTCAGCCTCATCTGTGAAAGTGAAACTCAACTTCGACATCAGCCTCCACTGACAGGTAAGAGCAGAGTGAATCATTCCGTCGATCAGTCCAGAAGGTCACGTGCTGTCTTTCCTTGTGTTATCTCTATGAGTGACAGGGTTATGATCTTTTTTCTTTTGTTTTACCCAGTACACTACAACATATTTCCCCAAACAATGGAAGATATTTTGGATTATTGTATTTGGAAGGCTAACTCTGTACCATCTCTACTGTTGTCACAGTACCATTAGATGTGAACTTTATTTCACCTGGTACCCCGCTGGTAGAGACAAACTGACAAACCTCTCTTTGCACTAGCGGCGATGCATTTTGCCTGGGTGTAATGATATTTAAAATTCTTGCCAAAGGTGTTAACAACATATATTTAAGTAACTATAAATAACACCAACCTTTAAAGTTAGGTAGGTTTGAGGTGGGGACTATTATCTAATTAATACGATTTTTCTTTTCCCCTGAAACTACATCATGCACCTTTAAAGATTTTATGTGATCTTCTGACCTCATCATGTCTTATCTATGATTCTTTGGCCCAGCCGGTTAAAATATACGCCAAACACTGGAGCTCAAATGAGTAGAATGATACTTCAATAAAAACACAGACATGCATGAGTGGATTAACAGTAACAGTAGATGATCAGTGTGGTCCATTACAGCAGTCATAAAAAACATGGGAGTGTCAGGAGAAAATCACAGCCCTGCGACCACCGTACCACTTTCTCTGCATATGCTTGATTTTTTTCAGCCGACCAAACTAACCCAAAGCAGCCCTCAGTGTGTAGCTTCAGTGTGTCCCTGAAGGTGGAGGATGGCGGTGAAGGAAGTCAGTCTCATGTTGCATGATTCTCCGAAATCCAAACTTGCCAAGAGCAACATAAAGACAGTGACACAGTATCCCTCATAAATCACTGCATATTTGATTTGTCCTAAAATATCCAACTTGAGCTCACTCAAAGACTTCATGATGAGCAGTATTTTTGTGACTCATTCCTTTTTCTTTCAAGAGCGTCGTCTATGAGCAGACCATCTCTGTGGCTCTGTGCAAACACAAGAAACACTCTTAATCATTCATTGAGAATCAGGAGTGAACCGCCAAGTTGTGAGTGCTGCTTTGTTTGCAAATATACACGTTTCCTTTGGGACGGCAATCGTGTAACCTGACACTGCACTCACACAAGTGTTTTGGCCTCAGATCCCAAGAGGGAATCTGTTATCGGGTATCTGGGAGCATTTAATAACCAGCTGCAGGGACAGCTACGATTACTAAGGAGCTTGGTAACCTGTTAAAGCACTGTGCGCTGAAGCATATATTAAGCATTTTAATTAATCATTGATGCATAATCACATGCTTTACAAGACACTTAAGTCACTGAGCCACTGACACACATCAAAATTTCATAAATAGTAGCTTTTCTTCAGTTATTAGTATTTGTTGGAAGCCAATGTGAGATGATGCTGCACACACAGAGACTGACATCTGTGACATCTGGACGAGCGGATCCTCCACCGGTGCATATTTGTTCCTTTGAGGACACTGGGCCATTCAGTCAGGAGAGGCAGGTGCTGTTAACGTCACATTTGCATATGGATGTTTTTAATGAGGACCACACTTCAGCCAGCAGTTTTTTGGAATATATTTTGAGCAGATGGCACTTTGTTAGCAGAGCTAGGTGAAGGAGAGGCAACTGGTTTGTCAACGGTGCTTTTAAAAAAAACGGGTACGACGATCCAGGTCGCCTCTCGCACTCGGCGTTCGAGAGGGTTGTTGGCTGAGAGGAGTTTAAATGGAATCTATTATGCTCATTTTCCAGCTCTGTATTTTTTATTTGGATTCACCTCTGGTGTACCTTTGCATGTTTCAAAGTAAAAAATAAAAAATCTTTTGTGTACTGGCCATTTATTGCTTTGGAAAAAGTACATTGTAAACTCATTATTGGAAACTGGTCGCATTTGAGATATATATATATATATATATATATATATATATATATATATATATATATATATATATATATATATATATATATATATATATATATATATATACTGATGATATCAGTGTGTCTCGGTGCACTTTAGCATTTGAGCTGTGCTATGCTCATAACACTTAATTTAGGTGGTGTGTCATCTGTACTTGACCCTCCCTGAGTCACCCAGTTGTGGAGGTAACACTGCTGTGTGTGTGGTGTCGGCATTTAAACAGCAGCTTGGAACCTTTTTGAGTGGTAGACGCATGTTTCAGCAGGGCTATTACTGCTGAAACACGAGAGGGTGTTTCTCACGTATGCACACACACACAGACCCGCGCACATACAAGGAAATAAATGTGTGGACCCATGCAGGTGTGCTGGCAACGGCATCTTTCAACATGGCGATGCTCCGCTCCGAGGTTCTGGCTGTACGAGTGCAGGAGCTGTACGAGTGCAGGAGCTGTACGAGTGCAGGAGCTGTACGAGTGTAGGAGCTATACGAGTGCAGGAGCTATACGAGTGCAGGAGCTGTACGAGTGCAGGAGTGAAGGAGCTGTACGAGTGCAGGAGCTGTAAGAGTGCAGGAGCTGTACGAGTGCAGGAGTGAAGGAGCTGTACGAGTGCAGGAGCTGTACGAGTGCAGGAGTGAAGGAGCTGTACGAGCGCAGGAGCTGTACGAGTGCAGGACTGCAGGAGCTGTACGAGTGCAGGAGCTGTACGAGTGCAGGAGCAAAGGAGCTGTATGAGTGTATGGGTGTGTGTACGAGCGCGTGGCAATAAATGAAGAGGGAAGTGGCTGTCGGTGAGGTCATGAACTCGTGGATGGGGGGAAAAAGAAGCTTCCTTGTGCTTTTCCATGACATCTCACTCCAAGAACTTCTGTTGTGCATTTGTTGTAGATACCAACCTGAGCGTAAATGTTCTCTTCAGTGGATGAATGCTCTTGTTTTCCATCATTTCTCCTGAGAGACATTGTAAAAGAGGTGTGTTTTCCATTGCAGGTTTCATAGTTGGTGTTTCCAGTGTGTGGAGCATGATGACATTTGAGTGGCTGTTTGGATGGTGAATGGCTATTTTTAACTTTAACACTGAGGCCTTGAAAGCATCTATTTGAAATAAGTAAAGATGATTCAAAAATAAATAATTTATAAAGACAATATCCATAAATTAATTGTCAGTAGAACACCTATAAACAACACCGTGGACTAAACCATGCAAAGGTCTTTATCTGCATCACTTTGTGGATCTGGTAGTGGCTGTGGATGCACGGTGTTTGTCCCCAAGGGGGCAACAGACTTGTAGTTTTCTTTCTCCTGTTGCAATCAGATGAACATCAACAGACAATTCAAGTTACAAGTTCAAGTCCTGGATGTAAAGTTTAGCGTCTTGGGGTGTTTTCTTTTCCCTCTACAGTTTACTGTGTGTTATAACCAGTCAAAGTGCGATGTAGTTGAGATTTTACAGTGTTTCAAGCACCAAGTAAATACATTATATGTTTCCGCGCCGTCACCCGAGCCAAGGTTTTATCAGACAGATCTCAAGTGCTGCTCACTCGTCGCTGTGTGTGAGCCGCTGCCTTGACGCCTTTTCTGTAAGCACAGTTGCTCCCGCCGCCACTCATTTTTCTCTCTCTCGCTGCCTCTTTTTCACTCCGTCTCTCTCTCTCTCCCGTGCACACAAACAGCTGCCCATATTCTTCAGCTGCAGCAGCAGAAAGTACTTAGTGGTCTAAAAGAGGCAGCGGTGGGTTTTATCATAATCCCTGTTTGGGCTAGAACAGACTCCTAAATAAACTGCTGCAATGGGACACCACTGTTTACCAGCAGTGAGAGGTTATTGTATTCAAAGTGTAGCGGTCCTGTCTCTGTGGTCATTCAGCTGTGATGAACCAGAACAGGGAGCACACTAGCTGTGTGTGCTGCAGTGATGATGGTAAGATGGAAACACGTAAAGGTTTTCACAAAAAAAGAATGAACAAATGTTTTACCAATGTTTGGAGCTCACATAAAAAATTAAGGGTTTCACTGCAACAGCTTGTGATTGTCCAAAATAAGACTTGACGTCCACTGCCACAAGATGTCGTTACAGAGGAGTCTCTGAATCACTGATGATGGACAGAAACAGGACAACACTGTTCAGTTTTATAAGTTAAACTTGCAATAAAATGAAATTGCTGTATTTATTGGTTATATTCAGTTACTCTACTTTATCTGCACTCTGCTCTCAGAGGATTCATTAGTAAAGGAATCCAGATGGACAGCAAGAAAAATAAAGCTCTCTAACCTTATTATTTCATGTCGAACCTTGTGCCTACATTACCCACAATGCAATGTGCCCACTGACAAAGTGAACGTAGCCGGTTTAATTTCAATAAAGCATTATGTTTTGCCTTAAATTGAATCATTTGACATTTCTGGAAATAGGATATTTCTTGCCGAGAGGTAGATAAGGAGATAATTTAATGGACAGATGTGAGAGTGATATCGATCTTCTCATCTAATGCATTCAAAGGAAGCTAATTGGAGTAATTCTTGAAATGATATTCCTTTTAAAGCCCGAATCCAAAGGTACTTCCTTTTAAACTGTAATTGTTCAGGCAGCAGGTTTGTGGTTAATAGTTGGACATAATCCATGATCATGGCAACCAGATTGTCAATCTAGCAGGATCAACAGCACTAGCATTGAAAGAGATAGCATGGATGGCTATAAAGGCCGCTCTAACACTTTGGTAGTTTATTTGTGGGCAAACTGTAACCTTCACAATAGCTTACAGTTACAGTTACTAACCACACACTTGCTATGCACTGCCCTGTTCAATAAAGGAGCCACGATACTCTTACAAGCCATGCACCTGAGCCATGACCTGCGTTTTGGGAGTCTTCTGTAATCATAAGCAATTATCGCATTTGACAGCTTACATTTCGTGAAGCTAATCACTGAGGAACAATATGAAATCTCATCAATAAGTCAAACTACACTGAAGTGGGGCTTTAAAGTCACTACTGGTGTAAAGCCTGTAGTCTGATCAGTGATCGAGGTCCATATGGTCCTACACACTCTCTGAATCCCAACTGCAGATACAGGCTTCAGACAGTGGCCTCGACTCTGGTCTTATTCTTATGCAGGCAGGTCAGCACAGAGGAATATCTGCTACTGTTTAAGATCCTCCTACCTCTCCTAAATCTTCTCTGCTTTCAGGGTATAGAGGGGAAACAAAACAATAGGCGTGAAAAAGCATAATTGACATACCAAGCCCACAAGCCTGAAACACATGTCCCGCCCCATCTTCTCAGCATGCGCACACACATCACACTTGAACACACCAAAACTTGGACTGAAACACACACACACACACACACACACACACACACACACACACACACACTCTCACACTCTCACACACACACCTGACCTTGGGGGTGTTAGCGGTGTTGACGTTTGTTTGGACGGTGCTTCAATTCCTCAGACTGCTGCGAGGTCACATGGCTTGACATCAAAGAGAAGAATGTCTTCCTGGGCGACTCTGAGAGCTCTGGTGTTTATTCTGAAAGTCTGACTGTCTCGCTGTCTGTGTTTCTGTCTGTCTGTGTTTCTGTCTGTCTGTCTGTGTTTCTGCCTGTCTGTGTTTCTGTCTGTCTGTCTGTGTTTCTGTCTGTCTGTCTGTGTTTCTGTCTGTCTGTCTGTGTTTCTGTCTGTCTGTGTTTCTGTCTGTCTGTGTTTCTGTCTGTCTGTGTTTCTGTCTGTCTGTGTTTCTGTCTGTCTGTCTGTCTGTGTTTCTGTCTGTCTGTCTGTGTTTCTGTCTGTCTGTGTTTCTGTCTGTCTGTCTGTCTGTGTTACTGTCTGTCTGTGTTACTGTCTGTCTGTGTTTCTGTCTGTCTGTGTTTCTGCCTGTCTGTGTTTCTGTCTGTGGCGGTGGCTGCCATCCCTTTTTTATGGAATATCTCTGTTTTCTATAGCTGTAACTCTTTCTCTCTCCCTCGGCTTCAATCATTATCGTTCCCTGTGTTTCCGATGCAGAATCCCGCTGTGAGATTTCACTATAGAAACTCTTTGTTTGTTGCCACGCGTATTACGTTGTCAGCCTCCCGCCTGTTAATGTGGAGTGACTGGATTTGGATGATTTTTCACTTGAACGCCATTCAGTGAGAATTTCGCTCCATTTCCCCGCAATTTTAAACAAACGCCGTTTTGTTAAGCAACACTTTCTTTCAACGACAGCCAGCGGAAATATGGCTGAGGAGCGCATAGTTGCGTCTCTGCGGTTTTGGAGTGTTTCCACCTGTCTCTTATAACTCATTGTGTTCGTCTTCACTCTACAAGTCTGGTCTGGATGAAGCGATGTGTTCCTGGGTTCCTGGCTACGGATCAAAAAACGAAAAAAAAAAAATCTCTCAAGAGGAGAAGGGAAGAAGAATATATGGGCGTGTGAATGACAAAGTCAATCTGTACAGGACACACTGACATGAAACAGTTGCATAAAAGTCTCTGTTTCTGGATGAACAGTACGGTTTCCCTCCAGATAACTTCAGTGAGATCTGCATGTCACAGTGTGATTGTCTTGTTTCCAGGGTCGGAGAGCACCAAGCGGAGTAATTCATGTGCATGTGTAGCTGTGAGGGTTTTAGCCCCGGGGATGTGTTTTGTTTTGATGTCCTCCGCTGCGGCCGGATGAATGGCCACATGGAGAGCCGGGGGTGGAGGAGGGGACCTTTGGACATGTTAAAGGACACCTGTGGGGCTTTGGGGGGCCTCCGCATGATGGACAGGGTTCCGCTTCAGGTGGCAGTAATTTCTCTAAGCCGTGGGGAGGGGCAGCGAGGTCGGGTTATGTGTGTGTGTGTGTGCGCACGTGTGTGTGTGTTGTAAGTGTGTGGTTTTGAAAACAAGTTTTAACATTAGTGCGTCGATGCTTGCTGCTGTCTGTTTGTGTTGGTGTCTGTTTCTTTATAATTAACTGAAATAACTGCACCCTTTTCAGCGTGCATGGACGTTCCTTTGTGTGTGTGTGTGTGTGCGCGCATCGGCTTATCTCTCCGACAGTAATTGCTCCTAATACCACCGGGAAACACCACACAGATCGTGACAGAGTCTCACCCACAGCTAATGATTATGTAAATACGATAACCATCTGAGGACATGATTGTGTGTGTGGGTGTCCTGCCTAATATTCAGTCTCTTATCATACGGAGATCAGCTGTTAGACAAATGTGGCATTGTTGAAGGCCGAGGTGGAGCTGAATGTGTGCGTGTGTGTGTTTGTGCGTGTGAAGATTTACTAGTTCAGGGCCTCGTCTGTTCTCTGCACCTGATACTGAGCCGGGCCGACGTACCTGGAGAGCTGCAGGCATTTTAGATGAGAAGACGGGAGCTTGTTATTAAATGTCACAGGCCGATCTTCTAGAATAACCAATAATGTTCCGAAGTCTACACACACACACACAAACACACGCACACACACACACACACACACACACACATTCGGCCTGTTAATCTGTGTGCTAGGATTAAATAAGACACTGTGAAATGAAACTGAAAAAAACTATAAAATTCACCACATTGACTCGTAACGTGCCGTAGCTTTTCTTGGGGAGCAAAGCGAAAAAGCAATCTTCTCAACCATTCGCTCACCCACCTCCCTGAGAAGATCAGACAATTTAACACCACAAAAATCAATTAGCACCTTCTGTTGTTGCTTTGACATTATGAGCTTTTCACGGCCAATCCACGCTGTTGTTGTTGTTGCAGATAAAGGAAGTGCAGCCGTGCTAATTAATGCCAACAGAAGCAACCCAACTGAACAGAATCAATGATAGCTTAGTACATTACTGCAAAACCACAGGTAAGTTAAAACTGGACGTTTCGTCTAAACTAAACTTAGGTCTAAACTAAACTTTAGGTTTAGTTTAGATTTTCTACTTTTTATTTTCCACACTATGCATATGTGCCTTTTAGGTTTAGACCCAAAAACCACCTTGATTAGTGTTTTTGGCCGTCACGATCACAGATGGAGATGGTCCAGCTTCTCGTGACAAATTTTGGTCACCTAAAAACTGCTTGACATCCCCCTGCCGTCCCCTCCAACCTCTTGATGTGAAAGTCTGCTACTAAGAGTTTAATGTGAACATGATGTGCCATGTTTGCTACAAATGTCAACCTTGGTGAACTGCAAACATTATATCCTGTACAACAGACATCAAAATGTGGACATTTTCATATAAAGACCATACCAATATTTACACTGTACAGGGAGAGGCAGCTACACTGTGTTGGTTATAATAAACTGACTGCACAAACCTGCTCCCAAACCTTCATACGGGCCGGAGCTTAAGGTTTACATAATTTCGTGGTCCGCCGTCAAATGCTGTGAATTAGCGTGTGGTGCCGACATTCTTGCACCGGTACCTGAAAGACGAATGTTGTTAGTACAAATCAGTGGAGATACAGCATGACTTTATCCTGAGTGCACACACAACAACACACACACACACACACACTCTCGCATGCCAGGGGTCTATCAACGCTCTGCAGGGAGTAATCACGAGATTGAGTTACATTGAATGACTTTAGCTATTGTTGATACATCCACAACTGTAACTGCATGTTCTGCTCGCCTAACCTTGACCTTGATTAATTCAAGCTGTCCGTCAGGGGAGTTTCTCTGAAGCAGCTGCCCGACGTTAAAATGACTTGTTTACACTGAATGAGTCCAAACTGCATGTTTAGAACACGTGCTTAGGGCAATTTTGAAAATTTAAAGATTTGTTCGGACAGGGTTCAGAAAGATAAACCGAAGGTGACACTTAAGCTAACCGCTGCTTTTGATTTAGCAGCACTCCACTTTTGATGTGGAACTTAAGGATGTAGGAAACAGAGATTATGTTCAAGTTTGATTTGCACTGTTCAGAGATGAAGCAGTTTAATTCAGATCCATGCGTTATAGTTCATCTTGCTTCATAAACCCCGTGTACTAGCTTAACTAGACAGTTTATCACAAATTGCACAGACTTATTTTGTATTTTGTATGTCACATCTATGATTTTATTACAGCAGTGACCGAATAGACAGATAGTCATGAAACAAGTGGATGAACATGAACACAAAAATACAAAGACGGCAACAATCGGCACCCTTTAAAAGTAAAAGCACGTTGTCAAAAACCTTCTGCGGATTTTATTTGCTGCATCACATCTTTAGTTTAACATACACTGATTTAAAACAGGAATGTGAAGGAATGACCTTGAAATCTGCTGAAGAACAGTACGGGACGACACACACAGATGCACGCATGCTTCCGTACACACACACACGCACACACACACACACATCATATTAGATTGTGTGCTGGAGACATGCGCTTCCACTAAGTGGGAAATTGAATTCGTGTGGGGTTGCTTTTACTCTCATACGTGCCAGGACAGCGGGTGACTGGGAGTGATGAGTTTTTTGGTGTTTTTATCGTTCTTTTTCTTCTAGTGCAAAACGCAGCACAGCAAACTTTAGATGAAAGGCATTTTTGCCTCCTTTTGATAAAGCGATGTCAGACTGAAACACGCGTCTTCAGCGTGCTTTCTAATATGACAATGGCCTCTTTTGAAAAAAAGCATGCTGCACTAATCAACAGCTGTGGAGCTCAGACGGAGCTCCTTGCAAGCACATGACTTGAAAAGCCGTCTTTCTGCCATTTGTTCAACAGACGTGCGATAGATGTACAGATCAGATGCTTCGCTGCGCTCATTTGTTTCTCGTTAGGATTCCTCGCGGTCATTTCACGTATCTTTCCCCCTGTTAGCATAGCGAGTAAATCCTCAGTGTGCCTTCAAACACATTATGAAGTAATATTTGGAATATTGATTATACCTGGAGCCTAAAGCCATTTCGAGCCTTTGTTACAGCCGCTGTGATTCGGTGGGGAACTGATTTTTGAAAGTATAACAAAGAGTGAACAGCCAGATTTTACTGAAGTATTAAAATCTCTCTCTCTCTGGTACAGACACACACATTTGCGCAGGCAGGTCAGACACGTCCACAGAAGAGGTGAAGACGATCAGTTTGCAGCTTCCACTCCGCGCAACAAATGCACACACACACACACACACACACACACACGCGTATAGGCATGTTTGTACGTGTCAGAGCCGTTAGCTCAGAGTGCAGAGGTCATCCTGAGGGGTCAGAGAGTCGGTCTTGTGTTTCAGCTATAGAAGAGCTCCTCTGTTACACACTGAATGGACTCTGTGAAATAGTGTCTTCAGAGGGCCGAGACAGAGAGATGGTGGAGAAACAGAAGGAGAGAGACATGAGAAAGAGTCGGTGTGGGTGAGGGGGGGTCGGGAGGTGGGCGAGACAGGAAATGAGCGTTCATGTTTGCAGATAGCGGGATGATAGAGATCTTAATGATGTGTTAGGGTAACAGAGTGTGTAATGCTGTGCATGTGTGTGCGTGTGTGTGTGTGTGTGTTTTGAGTATTTCATTCATTCGAGTGCATGTATGTGAGCAGTGCAGGAGTGTGAATACTTGCGTCCGAGCAGTCCTGCGTGTGAGTGCATGCATGAATGAATGCATGTTTTGTGTGTTCGGTATGTCTGTTTCCTTCTGAACATAAAGGGCTCCATGGTGGTCATACGAGAACCTGCAGTCAACTTAAGGATCCCCGAATAGTGGACGCTCTATATTTGGGAGCTGGACCGAGGCTACTAACCCCGACACTGACCCCACACCTGCCCTGTGTGTGTGTGTGTGTGTGTGTGTAGACATCGGAGGGGTTGGATATAGCGAGGACACGCAAATGTGGATGCGTGTGTGCATTCTTTGTGTATCTGTTTCTACCTTTCTGTCCTGTTGTATATGCATCCTGCCTCGGTATGGTTGTGTGTGTGTGTGTGTGTGTGTAACTGATCCCACCACAAACTGAAAACGTGAACTTCTCCACGTCCAAATGTAATGACTTTCTAAAAGTAACTCATTGGTGTATTTTTGGCGGCGGTGATGAGAGCTTGACCGATAATGGATTTTTGGGGGCTGATGCCAAAACCCATATTAGAGAGTAAAACATTCTGATCACAATGAATGGGCCCTCAAATGTGCTTATCAAATACTCAAACTTACAGTTACACAACACATGTTGCTATCTTAAATGACTCACAGGCAGGTAATGAAACAGTAAACTTCACTGGGAAAGAAAAAAAAGTTCCTCGGTATCTTTTTATACATTATAATCTAGAAAGAAAAGAAGGAAGTCTTCGTATTGGTGCATAACAGACTTAACAGGCTTACCATGCATAATACTTGCTTAGTGTGTAAATTCTTTTTAGTTGGTAAATACCAAAGTAATTTATTTATTTTTCTTTTGAGGGAAGGAAGTCCCTAACACGGTAACTGATGAAAGTTTGGATCACCAGTAACAATTATTAATTTTCCACATAATTTTTCTCTGCTGTATTCAAACCATGGACATTCTGTATCCATATTTCTTCTTTAAGTGACTTTCTCTGCAAAGACACCATTTTTATATGAGTGCTTATAGCCCTCGGCAGGTATCGATGCTGGTCGCTTCAGACTACAGTTAGCTGTGAACATCAAGTGATAGTATGTATCTGTGGGAACAGAATTATACCTGAGGGGAACTCAAGGTGAGCACGTTTCTTCTCTCCTTACTTAACTCACACCCTCGCTGAACGAAGGGTCAGCAATGTAGAATGCATACGCACTTCTTCCCGTGCGTACACTAAGAAGTAGTTGTTGCTGTAGCAATTCATTTCTGAATTGCTCAAAACAGCTCACATATAGCAGCTTCAGACCTTGAAAAGTCCATTATGTGAACTATGAAAAGTTGTCGTTAATTAGTGTCATCTGAGGAAACATACGCCTCCAGTTCCACTTGAAGGAGAATCATTTCAGTGACACGAGAGTTGAGAGTGTGTTTCTTTCTCTGTAGCTGTTGTGTGTATATGCATCTGCAGTCACTGTTAGCAAATGCGTGACCGGCCTCTCAGTTCTTCAGCTCTTGCTCCGTATTGAGGTCTCAGGGGTCACCGGGATCGAGAGGCGGGATGAATGACCGCCTGTTATCAGGTGGCAAACAAAAGAGTGTGTGTGTGTGTTTAAGAGAGACAGAAACAGGAAACAAAGATCGACTGAATGACAGAAGGAAAGAGACGGCGTCGTATCGTGAAAGATGGAAACTTCAACACAAACACACGGCAGAGAAGGTTCAGGACGGCGAACAGAAAACAACACGCTGCGTCACGTGACGACCTCACCCTCAAAGTTCTGTCTATGCACGACACCAGCGAGCTTCCAAATCAATTTTCTCTCCCAAAAAATGTGATTTACAATGAGCAGTGTGTATAATAATGCAAACACCTCAGCTGCCATACATTCCCTCTCAACACTAATAAGTGAAGTGAAATCCAGTGACTGAAACATTGAGACTGACAAGCTTGACCAACTTCTCAAATCCAACCCTCATCTAAACTCCACCTTTAATCATTTTTCTTTTTTTTTTTTTCCTTAGATTTGTGCCGCTCTTGTGCAGCTGTTACACTTTTACTCATGTCGCAGACTCACAACTCACAAAATCATAACACAACTAAAGTGTGGAGAAATCCTTCGGGGGAAACGAGGATCTCTCAGCCACATCCTGTTCAAACTTCAGATTTTTAAAACCATTAGTGCTCTTTATTCCCCCGTCTTTATTCATTCTCTCTCTTTTTTATCTCCTCCCTCATATTCATCCCTCTCTTCTCCTCGCCCCCCTCCTCTCCTCTCCTCTCCTTTTCTTTCTCTCCCGTCGTCTGTTTTTTCTCCCTCATTTCATGACTCCCCCCTTTCTTTTCCCCTGTGCTAATTGCCACCTCGTTGTAGCATCCCGGGAGCCGGGAGCTCATTAATTGCTGAAGAGGAGACAGGTGGCGCCACGATGTTGTGATGCTTCTTGTTAGTTGTTTCAGTTTATTGTGTTCGTGTTGTGCTTGCGTGTGCATGAGTTTCCCCTTAATATGCTTGTGATTGTTGGTGTGTGTGTGTGTGTGTGCTGCCATTCCTATATGCATGTGACTGTGTGTCCATGTGTCCCTGCTTAAATGTGTGTGTGTGTGTGTGTGTGTGTGTGTGTGTGTGTGTGTGTGTGTGTGTGTGTGTGTGTGTGTGGTGCCCCTGCTTGTTAGCGGCGCGGAGCCCCTTCTCACTGTAATCTCTTTGTTTATGCAGTGCGAAAAGGGCCTGGCGGGGGCATGAACTCCCCACGCTCTTATCCCACTGCGCCACTCACCCCTAGTAGACCCTCACTGCCCCCCCGCCACCCTTCCGACACCCCGCTTCGCATCCCATCACCTCCCCCATCTGACTCAACTCCTGCCCAAATCTGTCCTCCCTTCCTGTGTCCCGCCGTCCCTCCTTCCTGTCCAGCTCGGTTAACGTCAGAAACTTAAGCTGTACGTTCTGCGAGAGGTCACCAAAGATCCACCTTTACTGTGGGGGACTCCATTTTTCTGTGCTACGAGCGTGTAGCAGGTTACTAGAAAACGTCTAAGTAATGTGTTGCTTTACTTTTTGTCACTCAGCTGACCCCTGTCAAAGAAACCTTTTTAAACTGACTCCAAACGCTGCGCATTTATTTATTTAACCTTCATTTAATGGTCCGGTGTCAATCCATCAGTTACCCCTCGCCCCAACCTGCCCTGTGAAGCCTAATCACAGTGTGAAGGGCCCTTTTTTTTTTTAAGTCAGCACTTGAGTTTGCTCGTGGCTTTTGTAGAAACATGGCAGTGCAACATGACTGATATGTAGATTCAGATGTAAAAGTGTAATGTCACAAAAACACATCCACTCGTTTAGGATTATATGCTATTGAAAACATCATCATGAATGTTATCTTCCATCTCTGCCAAGAAATCCTTTTAAATCCCCCTAAATTATACACACCGGACCTTTAAAAACTTTATATAAACAACTTCAATTCGTTTGCCAAGTCTAACGGATAAAAGTGATATTGTTTCGTAAAGATTTTGAGCCTACAGCTCTGGGTGCTTGGTAATGTTAATTTTGCTAAGCTAAAGATTGTAAGTTTTTTTTTTTTATCTGCAAGCTATATCTTGGTAGCAAGGCCAACATACAAGTACGTTATAGGCCTGTTGCTCTGTTGCCATCAAGCAGCTTCTTTCCTCAGGCCGGCACGGCCAAAATGGAAACTAAGTGGTTGACCACTTTTGGCTACAGGCCTCGTTTTGGGCAGCCGTGTTATATAGAAATAACCCACTTCTCTGTGATGGTCTCATTTAGTTATGTAGGTCGTATCGGGGCATCATTATTAAATTGAGACCGTTTCATTGGCAGTTAGAAGTTCCTTGTAGTACACTTTAACCAGGAAGACGTCTGAGATACAAACGATCTTTTGTATTTAGCGGCTACAGAAATAGAACGTGACACATTGCGGTTAGCTAGCAGGCAGCTCTACGAATTTGGGTTCATTTACTGACCATCCAGCAGTGACTTTCTTAACCATGATGACTTGTGGATGGTAACAGTAATGTAATCACATCAGAATACTGTATCACACCCACCGCTGACGGCTGGTTACCAATATCCATTCATTATTTTTCCAATCACCAAAGTGTTTGGAAGTGGTCCCGGGCTCTGCTTTAGGCTACGAGATCAGTAGCAGCAGAAATGATATTTAAATGAACTGAATTTGAATCGGTCACGCTCATTTCGAAATCTGATGAATTGATTAAACCTAATAAAACAAAAACCCACAAGGAGTCATCTGGAGGTTTACGACTGAATTTAGTTTTTTTTCATCATAATAACATCAATAACTGACTTCAGATAGATTTGCTCCTCGCCGTCTCCTTCCTCTCTATTGCCTTCCCTTCCTTTCTTCTCCCCTCCTTTCCTCCGGAGTGCCCGTTTTAATCAAATCACATACTTTCTTCTCTCCCTCCGTTCGGGCCCTCACCTCTCCAACCTCTCCCACATAGCTCCCCTTTGAAGTGTTCAGTTAAACACTGCCTTCAGTCCCTGGCAGCAAGTGTCTGATTGTTTGGTAAAGTCTATGAGAAAGAACAATCACAAAGCACCAAGTGTTTTGCCCCGCAGATGGTATTATCGCCTGGTCAAACGGTGGCCCTTTTGGCAGGTCCGGAGGAGTTGGTGTCACGGGCGATGAAGTGTGAATAAGTTAGTGTGTCCGTGCGTGTTTTGTTTGTCGGGGTCGGCAAACGTGTCTTTGTGTCGGTGTGTTCATGCAGGTGTGAGGGGTTACCGGCGGTTTGTAGGTCAGCGTCCTGCCCCGAGTGTCAGCTTGCTCTGTTTGGCCCTTACGGGGGCCCTTCCCTTCTCTTCTCTTCTCTTCTCTTCTCTTCTCTTCTCTTCTCTTCTCTTCTCTTCTCTTCTCTTCTCACCTGTCATCTTCTCGTCCATCCACAGCTAATTTAATGATTCGATTCATTAAGTTTGTGCGTCTGATGATCTGCAGATGTTTTCAGATGATTTGCTGCTGCTTTCACATGACATGATTTTTTTTTCTGCCTCTTCTTCTTTTGTTTTTCTTTTTTCATTCATGACTCGGGTGTTTTGTTTTCCAAAAGCCGTAAAAATCTTCCAAGTGATGGTGTTACTTAATCTCCAGAACGCACAACTCTCGTAAATTAGAAATGAATTAACTGAGAGAGGCATTGTGGGAGTGTGTGTGAGACAGAAAGGAGGGAGAAAGCCACAGTGAATAAGGTTTTTATTGGGCTACGCTATTCTTGGCTGCAGGAACAGTTGTCATTGGCCATGTGAACATGTGTAGCTCTTTTATTAGCGTAAGCTCCAGCCTGAGGTGGTCTTCCCCACCTATTCAGGGCAAAACAAGGGTTGAATGGATAATTAGAATTAGCCGACCTTCATGCTTGTTCACCGGTGTCACATGACCTCACATGAAGTGTTGAGAGAGATGTGACACAAGTGAAAAAGATCCCAACAACTTCAGTTATTTGCCGTCACAAATATCCATCATGCTGTTGGTTGACCAATTTTGAAAGGCTGTTGCACCAAACTGTCCCAGTGTCAGCTCAACAAAAACACCACTCTTTCGCAATTATTTCGCCTCATGACAGGCATGTGCCTCCTCCGCAGCCAATTGAACTCCTGCTGAACTTTTTGATGCCGTTCCTGAGCTTCCTCATTTACCGCTCCAATCCATAAAGACTTTGATCCACATTTCAAGTCCATCGATTCTTTTTTGAAAAGTGACAATAGGAAATGGTGCTACATGCTTGTGCTGGCTGCACAGGATTATTTACACTTCCAATGTCACCATGTTAAAACCCTTAAAGACAGTAAGGACACAGCTTTTTCTCTGCCTGTATCAGTTAAGATGTTTCAGAAAAATGCTCCTACATCTTTTTATCACCTATGCACTTATATATGGCTGTTTTTTTACTTTTCCAGACCATAAACAACCCTCTAAATAATGTAGCTTTCTCATAGTATTATTTTTCTTAACTCAAGATTTGATGTTGGCTTTCACTTTGTAGGCTGTTCTCCTCCATCACGCATTTAATAAAAGTGAAACAAGTATAAAGCTGGCATAGGAAGTAGGCGTACTTTGAAATCACAGTTAATTCAATAATTAAACTCATTAATAGCATGTAAAGAAGTAAGAATTTTGATGTTTAGTCCCAAGGCATCTCGTTAAAGACGCGTTGTTGTGTTGCAGAGAT
Organism: Acanthopagrus latus; assembly: GCF_904848185.1. Lineage (NCBI taxonomy): Eukaryota > Metazoa > Chordata > Actinopteri > Spariformes > Sparidae > Acanthopagrus > Acanthopagrus latus. The sequence continues at coordinate 25,992,212 of NC_051043.1, forward strand.
ATCAACCAACGTTACCATGCTAGCCTGAAAGCCTCCTTCTCCCAGCGGTCCAAAGCTCCTTCGCTAACAATACAAACCCCAACACTCCCACCGTAGCCCAGCTAGGTGCACAGCTAACTGAGCTAACAGGCTAACAGCCATGTTAAGGATGTATGTATTCAAGCAGGTTGACAAGACTTACTCAAAGGTCTTATGTATTAGAAAATTAATTAGAACATTTCCTGTCTGTATTGATTATAAAACAGGTCTATGGGCAAGTATCAAGCTGCTGAGTTCACTGAGAAATGAATTCAGAAACTGTTCCTTTCAACAAGCCATCGAGACTTCAGTAAAGTTGTGAAGTTACAAGTATAAAGTCGCTGTCCACATTAAGAACTAAAAACACACACCGTGTTGGAACACGTTGTGTTGTTGCTGCTCAGGCTTGTAAGAGCTGACCAATCAGGGCAGACCGGGCTTTTTCGTAAAGGGGCCTTAAAGGAACAGGCACTAAAACGAAGCATTCAGACGGAGGATAAATAGAAGTGCTGCAGCAACAGAGAGTAAAAACAATGAACATTTTCTGGCAGACACTTAAACTAAAACTTTGAACCTTCAGACGATATTTGAGAGCTTGATAAAACACAGAGAACACACTGTTCATGAATCACGTGAAGAATCCAAACTGCAACATTAAACCAGATAAACACCGTTCCCGAAAGTTACAGCAGACTCCAGTCAGAGCTGCCTCAGATATTTTGTGTGACAGATGGAAACACAGGCGGGAGGGGGCAATCATTGTGGGGGGACAAAAATATTGGTGGGTGGCTGCAGATCGTGATCCTTCAGCTAGTTGGTAAGCTGTGGCACATTTATTATGAATCAGAAAAAAGTAGGCAGCAAAGATCCCACAGAGCAGGTGGGACGTCGCCGCTCTTCTCTTTCAGCTCCCACTCAGGAAGTCGCAGCCACACGACTCCTCTGTCTTCTGACTATTCTGTTACCTTTCCAGGACATTTTTAACATTCCACCCTCTTGGCCGGTCACTTACTCCTTTCACAGCTCCAAACCCGGGATTTCACAAGGGGACCAAATTAATTTAGGTCTTTTTTTTTAAGAGTTTGCGTGCGTGTAGACATTTTCTGTTTTTAAAAAACAACAACAACAAAATGTCCCATGATTCAGCTACAAACCTCTCAAAGTGACTGTGTTTGTTGTGATATAACACTACCTCGTAATTTACCCATGACACTTTAAGCACTCAAAGTAAATTTAGCCTTTAATTTGAGGTTTTATATTACCCTCTATGTGCCTTAGAGCACAGTAACAGGATCCCAGTCCCACTGATACCCTCTACAAAACATTGTATTTGCCAGATGCCTTGAGGGGGAATTTCAGCCATTCATGTCGGATACACGGGAAAAAGCAATTGAGAATTATTGAAGTATTTATGATATTGTGATTGCAGGGGTTGGATTTCTGTCATTCTCGGTTTTTGTTGTGCCTCGCCCCGACCGCACCTCTGCCCATCATCCCTGTCGGTGATTTTATGGCGGTTGTAAAACGATCCAGTGAGCGGTTTCACAATGACAATATAACAAGCCGTAAAAAGCCAGTCCCAGTCTGTCATTAGGGCTTCATTACGTTTAAATGGCTTGACACCTACCTCTCTGCGAGTGTGAGTGTTAGTGTGTGCAAATGTGATGTGTGATGTTTCATTGTCTCAAGTTTTCTCTTTAACGCATCCCAGAGAGAGAAGTTTATGTTTAGGTTGTTAGATCTGAAGAGGTCTTTGAAAGCCATCTACCAAGCTGTGCGTGACAGAGAGTGCAATGAGTTCTATTAATTATTTTAACAGAAACACATTTTTATATGCGATGGATACAATTTTAGAAATTGAAATAACACAAGCATGGCTGTCTGGCTGATCCAGGGTGTTGCATCAACCACAAATATTCGATTCAGGGGTGCTGAGGGAGCTGCAGCACCTCCTGAAACGAGGCCTCATAAAAACCATCAATGGAGAAGAAAAGTGTGATTGTATTGTACGTCGAATATGCACTTCCCAAACAGACACGATGGGTTTGCACAAAGAGCTAAAGAACTTAATGTATAACATGCTGAATTCACAAGAAGATCTAAATGATTGGGGATTTGTCAGACTTATTTTCAGAAAGTTTCTTTTGACTCAACAACTTGAAAAATGTAGCTATCTTTTAAGGATTCTGGGAAACTTCTCTCCCTCAGCATCTCCTTGCTGGTGTTCCTGTTTGGTGTTCCCGTCATTTCAAGTTGATGCGAAAAACATGAACGTCTCGCGCCATTTTCATTCACGTCATCATGTAGACTGACCCCTCAGCAACCCCAGCTGTGACTGACTTCCCGCTTTCCTGCAATTTGTTATGGTTTTATAACCAACAAGGGTCATTTCATCATGCAGGCATTGTTCATGACTGCACCTCAACTTCTTCAGTTCTGACGGCGGCGCAGCAGAACCAGTCCAGGTTCAGTCCAGGCTGTCAAACGATGAGAAGAGGAGATGTTGCTGATGTAATTGTTTTATCCATTTCAGCCTCATAACTGCTTGTTTCCTCGCTGTATGACTCGTCGTCTCTCACCTGTCGACTTTCATCCTGACCTGCCTGCAGTGGCGAGGAGGGATTTTCTCTGAGAGGTGAAAGGTCAATCAAGAACAAATCAGCGCTGAGGTCAGAGGTGACCCCCGAGAGGTTTCTTCCCTGTCGCCACCGCTTCATCATCATGCCTCTTTTCACACTTGTTTTCTTCGTTTCTCTCATCAGTTTCCCGGGTTTGTTTTCTTGGGACGAGTGGCGGCGGGTGCGTCTGTGACAGCTGTGGCTGAGAGTGTCAGTGGGCCTCGGTCACACGACTCAGGAGCTGACGTTGTTGTTGGCGGCTTCGATTTAGCTGTGTTGATATGCAGGCTTTTTATTCCATCCTACATCATCACGCGCTTCTTCTTCTCCACTCCACCCTGTAGCCACACATTCCACCGTTTTTTTTTTCACGCACTCCCTGCTCTTCCTCCGTCAGTAAATCTTTTACACCTACTCCTTCAAGCTCCCCTTCAGACAGCTTTCCGCCATTTGCATTTTTTGCAGCAGCAGCAGCACGAAACTGATATTTTTAGTCTATTTAATCATCTGTGGTCCAAAACGAAACAATACCTCCTTACTTCTCCCCTATATGTATCCCTGAGGAAGAGGACAAATGGACTTCAATGGGAAGAGGAACTAAACTCTCACACATTTACAACCCCACGCTGCCATACATGAGCTCCCTCCTCTCTTTGTGTCTCTCTCTCTCTCTCTCTCCGCAGACCAGTCAGGCAGAAAGGATTGCTATGTAAATGCACCAGTGAATAGGAGTGAATGGACAGGCTTAAAGCAGATTATGTTAAACTGCTTGTTAGTTTAAAGACACGCTGAAGTGAATGGATGGGGATTAGCAGATGTGCCGCTGTGCCACAGAGGTGTTTCTCTAAAATGTACTTAATCCCCCCTGTCTGTTAGCCGCTTCACACATCAAATAAAGGGATGAATGCTTCTAAAAGTGAACCGGGGAAAAGGTAAGGTGGTCTTTAAATCCCCTGGCACAGATGGAAATCCCAGAGCGGAGATGATAACATTTGAATAAATAAGACACAATTAGTCCACTTATATGTGTTTTAAGACGGTTGAGTCCAGTTAATCTCAAAGAAAGAACAATTGTTTGGAATTGTTTGTTTTATTTGTTACATGTTTTGAGGAACGGTTTTATTTGAAAGTCCACAGTTTGACATTTTATACCACTGTTACGTCACTGTGCTGTGAAAACTACAGATTCTGAAAGCTCTTCCTAAAAACAGTACTCTGCTGCTTTACTTTCTTATTCCTTGTCAATACCTGGTGCCTACATTACCCATAATGCAATCCAATCCCTGACATTTGTGTATATTTGGGTGTGTTACACTAGTATCGGCTGATATAGGTATGTAAAGGTTATGGAGGAGCTTTCTAACTCTGCATGCATGGATTTGTTTGAATTTTCAAATTTGTCTTTTGGCCCAACCAGCTGTGTGCCTCAAGTGATGTCACTCAAGGTAACTTATAAAACCTTGCACACACTAAATACATGACTGACCAATTGCGTTTGAATACCGATATATAAATAGATCAGCTCAAATTCATACCTGACCAAATAAGTATAATGAGTATAATAGCAATCATGTGGTATTCAAGTGATTTTGTTTGTTTTACAAATAAGCAAAATGTGTCCAGGGGGCCCCAGAAAAGTACAGTGTCCATTTAATTTGTCACTTTTTGCACAACAACAAAGACAAAAAAGTCCTGATAGAACTCGAACAGTACTCGTCAACCTGTAAACAAACTCTCATATGTAAAAACCTCTTTTCAGCTTAATGGAAATGCGTTTTTCAGATGATGCAGACTTAAAACCTTTTCTCAAAATAAAAACGTACACTCAGTCCTTTAGTCTATTTGAAAAATTCAAAGGAGCCACATTTGAAGATGCATGTTCCTCACTGGCTAAACACAAGTGGCTGGATGTATCATCTGAATCCTAATTTTTCAGAAAAAATCATGAAGTAAATGTGTTTTTCACATTTCTGCTTCCCCCCCTCGGCGACATTCAGCCTTCTGCAAGCAAACACGGCTTCCTTTAAAACATTCCTGTCAAAAGCTGCTGACATGTGAGGTTGTTGTGTTTGTGACAGCCAGTCAAGACTGATGAGAGAGTGCATGTTCAACAGGCAGCATATTGACCACCAGCACTGGCTGAGACACATCATCTGAATTTGTAACAGGAGCTTGGATGTACTATTAGCATATGAAAGACAGGAGCCGTCACAAACTGGATTACAGCCTCGCGGATGTTTGCCTCCGCTCACCAGCCACTTTACATTCACGACTGTCCAGACACGTGTAATATATGCAGCGACGACTGCGATGGAAGTTTATAAAAGGTGTTACGTGTATCATATGTCAATCAATATGTCTTCACTTTTTTACAGAGATGCACAGAGGACGAGATGTACAGACGAGTTCTGGTGTCAAATAGTGTTTTTGCGAGCATCGTGGTGTCAGAGTGAAGTTGATCTCTGACTTCTTTCGTTTAAAATGTCGTCATTTCACCCCATTTGTTTGAAATGTTGTCATAATTACAGTATGAATTCTTGAGTTACAGCCAGCACAGTCCTTGTTTACATCATAGTGACTTTTGACTCTCAAATTCTAATCAGTTCGTCCTTGAGTCCGAGCATTTTTGATATCCTGAGCCCGGCCGCCCGTCGCTCTCTCCTCCTCTTCCTATACCTTCTCAGAAAGGTCACCGTCCTCCATTTATCACCTCAATTCCTCAGAGATCTTTCCTTCAAACCGCCTCGGACACCCATCCGTCTTCTCTGAGCTTTTCCTTTTGTTTCTCCTGTCAGCGGCACTTTTTCTTTACTCTTCTCTCTCTTTCAGTTTTACTGCTCATCCTTCGCTTGCGACAGCCTCACCCATTTATCATCGGCCCAGCATGAGGGCGACACAATGGAAGAATAGTGTGTGTGAGTGTCTGCAATACCTTTAAAGTAACTGTTTCGATCTCAATATGGTATCCTCTCTTTCAGCAAATCACTACAGACATGTATTATTCTCACACACACACACACACACACAGAGCTAGTGGGGACTGGGGGCAAATGCTGTCACAGTTTTTAAAAGGCTTCCCGTGGTTAGACATGCTTGAAATGACATTCTGGTTCACTGGAGGAAGGGAGGAGGGAAAAGGAGCGGAGACAAGAAATACAGAAGTGGAGGGAGGGGTTTTTTTTTTTTTTTTTTCAGAACAAGGGCAGGAATGATAAGGGAGACAGCTGCGTGATCCTGCAGACTCACAACTTTTCTGTCATTTCTTGTTTTATATTTTTTCCATCATTCATCGAGTCTCTTAAATTAGAATTTTACTGTAAAGGCTATTTTTCAAACAACATACGCAGGTGGCAGCATGCAAGTTGAAACTGGAAAATATTACAGCCACGGCATGAAGAGGAGAGAGCGTGTAGGTTATGAATTACAACTTATTTCACAGTAAAACAACATCTGGCTATGTATGCAACATGTGTAGCATCACAAAAATACCCTTGAAAGGTTTAACACTGCTTGATATATACAGTTTACTACACCTAGTAATCACTTTAGTGATAATGTGCTATCACTACCAATATCACAAGCACTTTAGCTAAAAAAAACTACCATGTACGTTAATGTTTGTGTGGGAAAAGGCCGTCAGAGAAGAGGGGACGAGGGGCAGACAGAAGAGGAGCGGGGCAGGACTGTTTATTTATGAGGTGATTCCTCCTCTCATGGCGGAGCGAGGGGAGCCAGGCCGCCCTATTGTTTGTCACTAATGAACAACATGAACGAGTGTGAGAAAGAAAAGAAGTGCACAGAACAGAGGCGGCTACAAACGAGACGGATTAACGTGCAAACAAAAACTGTTTGCTCCGTCTGTTTAACCTCAGAACTTCAGAAATCAGCATTCTGTGTTGTAGGGTGAAAATAGCTGCTCATTTGGTGCCGCTTCAAGTCTGCACTGCTTTTGTGCTGTAAAGCAGACTGTTCTCAGTGCACGCACACACACATGCACACACGCACAGGCAGAGTTTTGTCTACAGTAAATGCCTCACAGGCAACAGGATAGCTCTGAAAAGGAAATGGTCTATTAGGGTGTCTAAACCCATTTATTTATTAGAATAAAAGCTCCAGGCGAGGATGATGTAATCTCTCCCAGCTCCTTTTAAGTGTCTTTACCTTTTACCTGATTTGTTGATAGCACACCACTGAGTGTATGTGTGTGTGTGTGTGTGTCAGGTTTTTCTGGAGTCAATTAATCTTTTAAAAATGAGTAAATGCCATAATCACCCGACTTAAATCCAATCTCGTTGCAGTTAATAACAGGGTAATAAAACATGGTTTTGACTGTTAAACCCGGTGCAGACATGGAGGACACGTTGAGTCCACTGTAATGAACAGCTGACAACTTGAAGGAGGCCTTGCTTGTAATTACTTCTAACACTGGGGTTGCTGGTGAGAGCATGCACAAGATCTTCACACTGGTGGCTTTGAGCAGAGAGATCTACCTGTCAGATATCAACAGTTAGGATGTGCATACGCTGCTATCATAATGAAACAAGAGATGACTGATGTTTGTTTTCCACAGTGGTTTGTCTAACTGCTGCTCAGCTGTCAGTCACTCACATTCACGATGTCTGTTTTTCCAGTTCCATTAGAATTAGGATGCTGTGTAAAATATCACTTCACATAATGCAACCATGATGGCAGTAAGTAGAGCGCCTACCTCAGCCGAGGCCCAGCAGTCCCATTAAATCAATCAATCCTGATTCAATATCAAACTGTAAAACTCTGTATCATCTTTAAACCACCAGCCATAACTGCTTCATTATGATTAAAGTTCAACATGACTGTAGGATCTGCATTAAATTGTCCAATTTAATGGTTAATGGGCCATTCAGGGCCGAGACCCGTCCGCCATTCAAGTTTTGTGACAATCCATTCAATCCTTTTTTAGCAATCAAGCCTACAAACCAACAATAAACAGACACGGGTGAAAACACGAACTCCTTGGTGGAGGAAGTTCTTGGCAAACAAACTGTGTTCCAAGCCCATGTAGTAATATCACCACCTCGTGTTTGACCCCATCCTTGCTTCATACCCAATCATGATCTGATCACCTGTAACCTGTCTACCTGTGGAAGCTTCCGGACAGGTGTCGTCCTGCTGCCGGCATCAAAGTCACAATAAACGTGTTCACAAAAAACAAAACATCATGTTTTTTCAAAGTGTCACATTCTATTATTTATTTGTTTTACACGCCTTTATTGAAATCGAGGTCGCGGCGTTCAGTCAAGCATTAATTCCACTTCAACCTCGTTCGGAGAATCCCTGCACAAAATGAGAAGTGGAAGCGGTTATCTGAGCTCAATCCCTCAGATCCCGCTGCTTGTTTTCAATATCCTGCTCACCCTCCTCCTACTTCTTCTTTTACTAAACCCCATCTTGCTCCTGTCTGCTCCCTGCCCCCGTTTTCTCTCCACCCGTGTCCTCCCTCCCTCTGAGTGTGTGTGTGCGGGTCAGCCCTCCCTACTAGGCAAGTGAAGTAAACTCCCCCTTTTTGCTCTCTCTCCCTCTCTCTCTCTCTCTCTCAGCTGGGCTGCTACTGTCAGACTTGGTTGGAGGACAATCAACTGCAACTGCTGCTGCCGCTGCTGGTGTGTCTTGTGTGGTGTGGACTTTCTCACGTTGTGGTGGACACACACACACACCCACACACACAAACACACACTGAGACACACACGGGAGCTTGCATGCCCGGTACCACCCCTCCCCTCTGTCTCTCTCTCACTCTGCTGCACACACACACTCACACAGACACACACACACACACACACTCGGAGAGAGAGGCGGTGTGTGTGTGTGTGTGTGAGTGGCGGACCCTGCCGTGTGGAGTGTACTGAAGAGGGGAGCGGAGAGGAGCGCAGCGGCAGACTCTACCATGCCAGTGCAGGGAGGAAGGCTGAAGCGCCGTGTGTCTCTCTGCCTCTGTCTCTGGAGCCGGAGTCCTCTGCTGCTGCTCGGACTGTTCTCTCTTCACGCACAAGCTCACGGTGAGTCTCCTGCAAACTTCTCTCTCTTTTTTTTCTTTTACTCAACCTTTTGCTGTGAAGCTGCACTGAGATTTCAACTGTTTGAAACTTTTTTTTTGTTTTGGCTGAAGTGTTTTTCACCTTCCTGAAAAAGCAGTTTTTGTTCCCTCTACTCAGTGTTTCTTGAGAAGTTCAGGTTAAATCTGTGTCTCGTGATGAAAGCCAGTTTTATTTTATTTTTTTAAATCATCTCTGAATGTGTTGCAACTGATGCAGGCGTTGGTCCCTAAGCAGGAGATATGCATGTGGTTTGTTTTACATCAGCAGACAATCATTCAGGTTTTAATGTTAATCACGGCAGTGTGTGTTGGACTGAACCAAGGCCGGCAGCTCAGAAATGTCCCAGCAGAGATGTTGTTATCATTTTATTTTCATATTTTCAGATTATAGGACTTTGGTGGGTGCAGCTCTCAGTCATATAAAAAAAAAACAATCTTAGAGGCCAAACAGATGATTATTTTCAGATTTTCATATCATAACAGTTTGATCACTCAACAACAACCTCTTGAAGATCTTCTACTGGCCATACGGAAGTAAGTCAAGGTATTGATTATGTAGCTCCCGCTGTAGTTCTCTGACGTCCACTTCCACGTCTCCAGTCGCTGTGTCTTCACTGTTTTCCTTCAGACGGACGGAGAGATATATTGTCATAGACCGACATTGTTACCGTTAGCTGCGGTGGGCCGCTTTGTCTGTGACCATGTTTGGTATGTGGAGTGTGATTGGTGAGGTGTCGGACAGAGAACATGTCAGATTTAATAGTCTGTTATGTTTAGGGCTGTTATGTGTGTCATTAACGTCTGAGTCTCTTGTTCGGCGGCACAGAAAGTTTTTTAGATCAGCTTCACGATCACTGATTCCAATAATGTCGCTATTGAAGGAAATGCTGTGAAACTGAATCCAGGATCCGAGCTGAGACACTGCTTGTGAGTTATAGCGTCCTGCGTGTTTCTCTTCTCCGTCTTTATTGTTGATCTATTTAAAGTCATAGGAGATTCTTTCAGCTGGGAGCCCTGAAGTTAAGCCAGCGGCGGCTCATGCCTCGTACTCTGTGCTATGTGCTGAGGTCGTCCTGCGACCTCTGGCTGCGTGTCATCCCCCCTCTCTCTCGTCCATCTTTCCTGTCATTGTCACTGGTTGAGTCGGCTTTCCTCTGGAGTCCACGCTGCGTTCACCTCTTCTTTTGATTTACTGTCCATGCTCGGGTTTTAAGAGCCCAGCCTAGGGTGGAATAACAGCCTTTCTTTTTTCAATGCTACGGACATTCAAGCATTTGAATGACTACACACATGAGTTCCTGTGAACACACACATAAAAACCTGTGAGTGTCTTGGACTAACACTGAGCGCTCTGTGTAGGAAGCTGCAGAACAGCTGCCAAAGAAGAAGACATATGTGAGATCTGACATGAAGTTGGACCTCACCCAAGTTTGTGTTATACTCCAGAAAATCGTTCACACTTTTTTTTTCTCCCTCAATATCGAGTTCATATCATATGTTTCCTCTCACTTTGCTTTGAATTTCTCTTAAAAATTCTGTTGCTTCAGCTGCTGCGAGCTGGACGTAGTTAAAATCTCCATGAGTGCAGTGTTTGGGGTTTTTGGTGTCAGGTGTCGGGCGTTCTCTGCTTCAGATTTCAGTCAGATCTGAGCTGAAAATATGTATTTATTTGAAGACTCATCAGCTTTGCTTCTACCATGATAATGTTGCTGTGCTTCCCCCCAAAATCCCCAGACTGTAAACTCAAACGATGAAGATGAAGTGCGTCGTTTTTCTTTTGGTTTCCGTGTCAGCTGACCACGACTGGCCTCCGCAGAAAAGCCCAGATCATGAATTTGAAAATCAGCCAGCTTATGAGTGTCACCCTGAACAACATTTGGAAATCGGCGTTTTCTCAAACAGTTTCCAAACAGTTCAAACTGTATTCAAATAATTACTTTTGCCTAAGGCCTGTTGGCGACAGCCTCATTCATTGTTTGACACGCAGGAAGATTGATTGGACCAGCAACAGGCTCATTCATTGGCTGACGTGCAGGATGATTGATTGTGCTGGCGATAGATTCAGCCGTGACTCGACGGGTGAATGTTTATTTTTCCTTAAAAAAACAGTATGAAGAAAAGATGGAGCAGGTAGAGCGAGAGGACTCTATCTGTCCCTCGCTCTCTCCTATTCTCCCCGGCTGTGTCCTGTCCTCTAAACCCAGCGCATGGATGCTTGGCAGAGTGAATGGAAGTCTAGACGTGGTCATCTAGTGTTTCCTGGTCCTATAGCCACAGGTGAACTGGAATCATTTCAGGTTTTTTAGACAGCTTCGGTTATGTGTCTGTGTGTGAAGGTCACTGATTTCCCTCCAAGCGTGTCTAGGGTATTGTCTCTGCAGCAAACAAATGGAAAGGACGACGTGTTCGTTATTCTTCAAGGAGAAGTGAGAGCATAGTGAATGTGCACACTTTATAAATCACACACACACACACACACACACACACACACACACTCTCTCTCTTCTGTGACCTTCCACCTACGCCAGGCTGCAGCCTTCAATGTGAGTTCTGGGAAGTGAGGAGTGAGCGTGATAGCTTACATTTCATTGTCCTTGGGTGAAATAAGCACCACTGTATCGGTTTTCACAGTCAAAGCTCTGCCAGTTGCTTTGCTTTTGTCACTGCCTGCTAATGACTCTGTTGCTCTCTGCAGAATTTCAGCTTTTTTCTTTTTGTTCTAACAGAATGAAACACCTACCCAGTCCTGAGCCAAAACAAAAATCGCCTCTCACATTTTTTTTTTTTTTTTAACGCCTCGTGTTGTGAAAGTACTGAGAATGCGTCGTACCGCTCGCTCCTGAACTCTCATTTCATGGTCATCTGTTTGCAGTTTTCATAAAGTTGTTGGCCAAAATACAAAATCTGTGTGCTTTCACCTCTCCTGTGTGCGTGTGTGTGTGACCGAACACCTGCTTGTTGATTTCAGGTCCCTCTGAGCTGATGTTTTCTTCACACGAGGACAGATTTACATAAAACTGGTGTAAAAGATGCCAAATGTAGACTCTTAGTGTTCAGAGCTGTGCCGCCTGATCTTAGTCTTAGAGAAGCTGCACAGGTACCAGATAAATACAGACAGCAGGCTTCTTATTTTGTCACTCAAAACGATATTCACGTATCTCTTCACCTCGTGAGCATTCACTAAGCTCTCTCACAGTTACTCTGCTCTCAAGAAACCATTGACAAAACTGTCATTCATGTGGAACGCTGGCTGTAACGTTTCTTAATAAAAACGTCGTCTTGAGAGAAATCAAGCAGAAGGCGTGAGAGCTGACTCACAGCGCCGGGCTGCTGGTAGGTTTTTCTGCTCCTCAGCCTCAGAGCTTCCTGACAGGATGTGTTGAGTTCCCTCGCTGGAAACTGATACCTCATTAGAAGAACTGATCCGCTGGCTGTAAAAAGCTAAAACACAGAGGTAAGGTGTTGCTGCAGGGTGTTAAATACAAATCGGTGGTGTCCTGAGGTAAACTCGCATCTCAGATATAGCCTCGTTTTTTAATTTTTCTCTGTGGCGAGACCTTTTATTCATCACAGCCGAGGGGAGTCACAAACCAACGGTGCGCCCTGTGGGAGTGTCTGAACCGGTGAGGGTTAACAAGGTGGGCTAATGCGGCAGCAGGAGTCGAGGATGTAGAGGTTCAGTGACAAAAGACGACATAAATACGAGTCCCTGATATGCCACGCTCGACACAGCTCTTATATTGTGTGTTGGGGGGGGTGATCTTACAATGACCTCCAAAAGGTGGAAGGTGAGGGGAAGTGAGGAGAGTTTGGGACTGAGGGGTATTACTTCCTGTAATGGATACGGATCCAGTAACTTCTATCCCAGTCAGATTACCGGTCTGGCCCTGACTTCTTAAGACACAGCTGGAGCAGGGGAAGTTGTGTGTGTGTGTGTGTGTGTGTGTGTGTGTGTGTGTGTGTGTGTGTGTGAGAGAGAGAGAGAGAGAGATTTTTTTTAATACAAAGATAAGCTGCAATGGTGTAGCTAAGGTCAGATTGATTTAGAGCGAAGAGCTGACATATAAATGAAACATTTTAGCAACGCAGGTTCCAAAAAAGATGAATTCTCCGGGTTTTATTACGTGTCTCGGTTGAGGTGGACCGAGTTTGAACCCTCAAAGTTTGCCTGTTTTTTTTTTGTTTTTTTATTTTGCACTCAGCAGAAAATGGAACAAGTAAGGGGAAAAATAGTGCTGACCTTTACTTGATAAACTGCGGCAGAATAGAAGCTACATACTTTCCCTCTTACCTGCAGTGCTGTTCATCCATGCACATTGTTTTGGTGTGAGTTGCCGAGGTTTGGAGATGTCGGCCTTCTCACTAGACTAATGGAACTAGATGGTAAACAACAACAACCAGTCATGACCAGTAGTGTTGGCTTGCCATGTTAGCTTCGTTAGCTAGCCTCACGTTAATGAGCAGCTGCATATTTCCTTGATGGTTGAGAGGAACATTGAACTGCTCACAATAAGATCTGTGGATTATCTTAAGTCACCGTGTCATGATTTCTAGAAAGAGACATTGCTTTTGAACGATAGCCATCTGGTTCCGTAATATGCAGGAGAGGGCAGATGTCTCTACAGCTGATATCTCCAAAACTCTGCAACTCACTGCAAATCAATCTAGGCATAAATAGCACCACAGGTAGAAGGACAAATATGTTTTATATTTGGTCAAACTGTTCCTTTAATTGCCTGAAGATATGCTGCTAGCTACACTGTAGTTTGAATTTTGAACCAGTTTTATTGCACTAGTTGTACAGCGTTTGTTTAAGAACAGTGGCCATGCTCACATTTAGCCACTGTACGTACGTACTGCTGCTCCTCTGATTGTGTGAGCTGAGAGCTCTGGACACAGCGCAGTGCAACACAATACAGTGATGGACAGATAGCAGGTGAAGCGGACCAGAGCAGAGTAAAGCTGGCTGTCACAGCCACAGTACACTGGGACTACAAGGGCTTAGGGTTTTCCATGCACCCCCCCACCACCTCCACATTATATCCACGCCTCCGCCCGCTCTCCGCCCATGGAACATTTTTTTTTTTTGTGATTGGAGCGAAGAGAGAGTCGCTCCACGTTGTTTTTGGCGGTTTGGCTCGGTGTTGGGAGTTGAAACAGGTGGAGATATTTGATATAGAAGGAAGAGATGGGATTGTGGAAGAGGAGGAGAGGTGTTCTTCAATCGGCCTTTAAATTCTCCTAACACGCTGAATCTCGCTGTGACCCCATGTGAAATCCAAGCCACTTTAAATCATCTTTAAGGCTGAGATCTCCACCACTTTCAGGCCAAGATTGCTCTTAGAGGCTTTATGAAAAAGATGCTGTCAGCTTTTCTGCGACCCTTAAATGAATTACCTCATTAGCTCATGACCTTTTTCCAGCGGTACTATCATCTCGCGCCGTTTGTTAATCACAAGGAAAGTAAAGCAGAGAAAAAGAGAGGCGAATAGATCGGCGACTCTAAACGTGGCAGTGAGAAATTAATCGATTCTCGGGTCATCTGTGGACGTCAGTGTGGCCACTTTGAACCAAACGGCTCTGCAATACAGACGATCATCATACGCTGTGATAGGTACCTAATGGCTGTCCTGATGAGAGTGGGGTGTGTGTGTGTGTGTGTGTGTGTGTGTGTGTGTGTGTGTGTGTGTGTGTGTGTGTAAACGGGGCCTAGCTGACAGCATGTTTGTCCAGTGAGATAGTACAGAGGAGGCCTGGAGCCACTGATGGGTGATATGTGACTGAGTTAATGGGAAGCTAATCACACGGAGGAGACAGTGGGACGCATACAACCGTAAACACATGTACACTTACACAAACACACGCACGCACACACACACAAGGCATGGGCTCATACTCTGGTACATGCAGTGTGTTCTTGTCATGGAGGTTATGTAAATACACGCTAGTGTCCACATTCCACACATTATCCACGCATTAATGGGAAATACATTAATATCCTCCCACAGTCACTCACACACACACACACACACACACACACACACACACACACACACACACACACACACACACACACAGTACATGCATACACACATGCACACATACAGGCTGTAAATGGATGCAAAGTGACTGTTTAAGCCTGCGGAGATGACTGAGACGCCACAGACCACAATTCTGGGAAATAAACACATGGCAGCTGTAATGTTAACACCATCAGCTCTCCCTCCACTCACAAACACACGCACACACACACATGCAGCCCCACGCACACACATACTCACGCTCTCTCTCCAGTCTCACAGGCGCACAAGCGAGGCTCTCACCTCCACACAGACTCGTTCTCATGCTCGGCACCGGACGTCTCAAATTCAGATTTTGTCCATTTATCTTTCAGTCCGAGCAATCACTGTCGGTGGCCATTAGTTCTGCATGGCAATGATTGTTTGTGTGCGTGTGTGTGTGTGTGTGTGTGTGTGTGATGTTTTCCTAAGTGACAAAGAGTGTTTTGATTGCCCCTATCAGAGTTTAGATGTGTCCTGAAAGGGTAATGATGAGTTTCTGGTATCTTGTTACATGATTTCTGTGTTAAGGGATGTGTGTGTGTGTGTGTGTTTTCACTGGAACTGATACGCATGTTGTGTGTCAGAAACGCGGAGTGACATGAATCCAGTCTTGATGGTCTCGCGGAGCCTTGAAGCGCTCAGCAACAGTGACGCACGCTTGTGTTTGGCAGCGTCGCTCCACTCCTGTGACGCTCCAGAACAAATCTTGACAGGGACTGGGCTCGATACTCATACGAAACACTTGGCGGAGCCTGGGATCTACGTCACTCACCACACATTGTTGATTTAGATAACTCTAAACGGAAGCACTGGACGAGGCTGCGGACGGAGGGAATCATGGGGAAGTAGGGTAGCAGCGGTGTTTAAGAAACAGAGAGATAGACCTCCAAATCTCATAGTTAGCTCCCGTCATAGTGACACTGTAGGTGGATGTAACCTGTAAAGGCTGTGGGGAGCATATGATGTTAAAATGACCATGGTAAAACAACTCTGAATTCATAGTTTTTTGGTGTACAGAACCATAAGTGAAGTTTTGTGTGGTCTGGTCCAGGACCTCTGTCTGTGTTTACCAAGCTCAAAACCAGCTAACATCAAGTTTGCACATTTTTAACAGGCGTATATCTGTATCTCGTCCTTCATCAGCTCGGATCAGCTCGACCTGGGTTACCGCGTCTGATGTGTGACGTAAACAACTTAATCAAACTCTTATCTCTAAGCTGAGCGTTCCCTGTAATCAAGCCATTTGATTTCAACAAAGTTGAACTTGCCCATTGAGGCCATTAAACATTTAATTTCTGTCGATACCGCCTCGAGGAGTGAATCTACA